>NC_050576.1:282815986-282923486 GCF_011100635.1 Trichosurus vulpecula | reverse complement strand
TGCTACCAAATATATCACAGAACATGGGGGGGCATAAGAGAAAGAGAAGAGCTGGGGGTTATCTCCATTTCTTTTGTCTTTTATGTTTCTCAACATTTGAGTGCCAAAACAATTCTTAAGAAATTTGATGTTTAGTGGTAGGCAAAGAGAGCCAACATGTTTTCATTAGTAGGGGAAATTCTTGTTCTTGCAACAAGCGGACCTGAGTTCAAGATGTGATTTTGACTTACAACAAAAAGTTCTATCATATTCCCAAGCCCGCTTCCTCATCTGTAAAACAGAGATCATGATAGTTGTACTATCTACTCCCAGGATTGTGGTGGGCAAAGTACTTTGTAAACCTCGAAGACCCATGAGTCAGGATCACATTAAACTGATGATGGTGATAATGAAGAAATTGACTCCTCATTGATCTGGAATAACTGAGAGATGGAATGTTTTGCTAATTGGGATTATCTGGCTAATTGAAAGTTACCATGACCTTACAGACACTGATTTTAAATGATTATATAATAATAATAAATAGCACTGGACATAAAAAATACTAATAATAGCTCAAATTTGTATTCACATAATGATGTTTCTTAAGCACTTTCCTCACAGCAAATTTGTGAGGTTAGTAAAGCAAGTGTTGTTGCTTTATTTTAGAGGTGAAGAAATTGAGTGTACTATGTTCCAATCAAATTGGCCTAATGGCTGTTCTCCAAATTTGGCATTTAATTTCCCACCTGTGGGCTTTTGCACAGGCTCTCCTCCATACCTGAAAAATACTACTTTTTCCTCTGCTCCTCAGAATCTTCCCAGCTTCCTTCGAGGCTCCGCTTAGGGGAAACCACCTAGGAAAAACTGTTGCTGTTCTTTCTGCTTATTTGTGCTTTCTGACACTTCACTTTATCATGTCTATACTTATCAACTAACATGCTATATCCTCTCCCCTCAACCCTGCCACAGAAAAATGTATTCTTCTTGAAGGCAGGAACTGGTTTTTGTTTTGCGTTTTATTCCCCAATGACTAGCAGAATACCTGGTAATAACTCATAACAAATAAGTCCACAATAAATGCGTGTTAGAATAAATTGAGGCTTCACTCTGCTTCTAGCTGAGGTCCGTTTGGGTCTTGGCACTACTTGCGTCATGGCCTCAGTTTGCCCCTTGCTTTGGTGCTTAGGGAACGACAGGGGCCTGGAGCCTTGTTAGTTTCAGCTTCCTTTCCGTGGCAGAGTGTCTGGCTGCGGATGATCTCTTTTTCCCCCACTTCCCACCATCCTTCCCACCCTCCTCACGGAAACCCAGCTGTCTGTAGAGCCTCTGCATGAGAGCTGCTTGGGACTCTTTGCCAGTTCATCACTTAGCTGCAGAATGTTCCCTTTTGACATCTTTGTCTTATCTGCATGACTTCCATAGACTTTCACTGTGGGAATCAGAGTTCTGGATATCTATCTAAACACCTGGATCACAGTCTTTCATGGCATCATCCAAAGAGCCAGATGTGCCTGCTATTGAGCACAGTACAGGTGGGTTTCTGGCAAGATGTCTTTGCCCATTGGAATGAATCGTTGGGCATTCAGTTATGATGATGTCCTGGAGGATCCCACACTGATGACTCTGCATCATCTGACAAGTAAAAGCCCAGAGGCTGGTTTACTCATGGATCTTCTACTTCCTTACCTGGCCTAGATGTCAGCAGCATGGACTCTGGAAATGGAGATAGAGACAAACCCTCATCTGAAAAATGGAGCCTTTTTGGACCAAGAACACTTCAGAAATCTAACTCAGGTTTCAGTGAGCAGTCCTACAGAGGTACTCAGAAGCCATCACCAATGGAGCTCATTCGGGTTCTGGCTACTAGAGTTTCAGAAGACCCAGCAGCCTTCAAGCCACCTAAGATGGACCTTCCAGTGATGGAAGGAAAGAAACAACCTCCACAAACCCAAAGCATCAAACCAAGAGACATGAATGTGCTGACTCCTACAGGGTTCTAAAGCTCCCTTTTCCTATGAGCAAAACTGTTTTCTCTGTTGAACCCACTGTTATGTAAAGAGAGTATCTTAGACTTTTCTTTCTTCCTAGCCACCTTGCACTTGACCTAGGAAAGATATCCATTTACAGTTCTGCTGAGGACAGTATTCCTATGGAGGTAGTGATTGTTTCTTTAAATATTTGGGCGAAGCTTGAATCTTTCTAATGCAGGAAGACCTATTCTGTAAGGTCCCAAAGTTGGTCTGAATGACTTCTCAAAGTATAGTTGACCACAACCAATTACTGATCTATAGAACCAGATTGCAGGGGACAAGGGAAATAATTAAGCTCTAGTAGACTTTGCTCTGCATATTTTACCCAAGATAAAAAAGAATAAATTGAAATAAAATATCATCTTTTTATAATTATATTGACAATAATAATAAAAGTGTTTACTTAGCACTTCATGACTTACAAAGTGATTTTAAGATATCATTTCATTTTATCCTTGCAACAGCCTTGTTGGTGCTGGTATTGTTCCCATTTCACAAAGAAACTGAGGCAGACAGTAGCTAAAATGATCTGGTTACTAGAAGACCCATTAGGATCTCACACAACCTCAGTTCATCCTCAAAAGGAAGAAACGAAATAAAACTAAAGAAATATGGTTGACTCCTCTGGTTGCTTGAATTCTGGATTAATGGAGATCTAGGGGGCAAATGTAGTTTGCCATACACACAATTAAATGATAAAATCTTATAATGTTAGAGCTGGAAGTATCCACAAAGATGATTTAGTCTAAACCCTACTTTTTAAAGGTGAGGGGGAAAAACCCAAGAGAAGACAAGCAACAAATTGGCATACCCAAGATAATAAAGCTAGTTAGTGCAGAATAGGGACTAGAATCCAAATCTCCGGTCTCCCAACTCCAAGCTCTTTCTGCCACACCTTGGCTGTATCCTGTGTATAGAAACAGCAAAACACAATTTAAAAAATGATACTTTTTGGTGTTTCCATGCCACCGGGAGATTTCTGTATCAAGGAGAGTTTTCACCGGTAGCCTTGGCCAACCTGTCTTGCACTGTTATAATGAATTTTTCATATGGGTCATTAAAATAAAATATGAATGATAATGAAAAGCAATAATTGGTTATAATCATCCCATGGAAATCATGGACCAATTACCCTTCACTGGGAGTCAAAGAAAAAACAGACAAATATGCTACCTTGTTTGGGGGGATGATATAGGGGAAATTGCCTCGTGAACTTGTTGAAGGCAAAGATTGTTTGGGGGTTGTGTCTTTAGCACCATGGCTTGAACACAGTAGGTGCTTAATAATTGTTGGTTGAATTAGATTAGATTGAAATTCTGAACATAAATACCTATATGTCCTTCCTCTGGCAGTTCCCATGTTTCCTACCATGAAATGTTGTCTCAAATCCAGAACCCCACCTTACCCATGCTCTCTTTGTCTTCATCTGCTCTTCGCTGAGAAGCCACTCCTAACACACTTGTCAATGGAGCCTGACAACTGTCACCTGGTAGGTTGCCTAGGTGCCTAGGGGCACCCAACAGAAAAGACCTGGAATGGCTGGGGACTGAAGAAGTATGGAAAATGAAGATATATATTTGTAGGGGAGGATGATATTGGGGAGGAGGGGAAGATGATACAGGAGGCAGAGAAGGAGGTGGGTAAATGGAAGCTATCTTCATGCCAAGATTCCAGAAGTAATATTCCCTCTCCTAAACTAGCCTCACCATCAATAGATTGTGACTTTTGGGTTCTTATCAAAGACTCCTCAAAAGGTATATTCTCCCCAAACTCCAGGACTAATGGAAAAGAGCATTGATGAAGTATGTAATCCACCTACCTACACCACCCCAGCTTACCGGTAAGGTGCCAGGGCATTTGACTGGAGGCGATATAAGTAGGGTTTTCTCCCTAATTCTTCCTTCACTCCTCACCAAATGCTGAGCTTTGCACTCTAATTAAAATACAGGGAGATGGAACAGAGAGTGAGGTTGAAACCCTGAGACTCATTATCCATAGTGTCTGATTTGACTCAGTTTTCCTGCAGCATTTGGGGGTCTCTGGCTTAGTCTGATTGGTGAAGGTTCCGTAAGGTCAGCGACTCATAGACCAACTATCAGAATTAAAAGGGACCTGAAAGATCATTCAACCCTCATTTGCTCTACATAGGAGATCCAGAAACTGAAACGTCCTGAGGAAATTGCCTTGCCCACGTCCACAAAGCCAGTTAACAGAAGAGCCTGGTCTCTCCATTTCCATCAAGGGTTCTCTCCAATACACCACACTGATATCATTGGTAAAAATAAGGACTTTGACAGGTCTGGATCCTGACTACTTGAGTACCTTTGCTTGTGAGTCTGAAGAATGGCCCTTAGACAATTCAATACTTACCTGATTTCCTATCATAGGGCCAGAGTGATCTAAGAAAGACAATCCCTTTCCCCCAAACATCTAGTTCGCTGAGGTTACTTGATTTAATTTGATTTAAAATATGTCTAAGAAGGGGCAATGTAGTAAGCTCCTAAAACTTCAATGTGAATGAGTTTATTACCTTCACTTAGGGGAGGGGAAAGGGGGAAGAGGTATTGCCACTATAAGAACACTGGAAGTCTGCGATTCTACCATTTGCAATAGGCATATGTATTATCCAGTCCCTTGAATCCTTTTTCAAAAATGAACACAACCATTATGGAAAGCAATATGGAAGTAGATACAAAAATGCATGCTTTTTGACCCAGCTGTACCATTGCTAGGCCTGTGCCTAAAAGAGGTCATAGAAATAAACAATGTCCTATATATACAGAAATAGCAAAAACCAAAACAAACCTGGAAACTACCAGGGATGCCCATCGACTGACGAATGGCTGAATACTATATAATAATAATTGCTGTTTGTATTATTGTTATCATTTATACAGTACATCCCAAAAGTCTTAGTGTACTTTTAAGCTTTATGAGTTTTAGACTTGACTAAGACTTTAGTCTAAGGTCTTGTGGGTTGGAGATACAATGAAAAGAGGAACAGTTGAGAGGAGAATAGGGGTTTAAAGAGAGTAAGGGAACATGGGGAAGGTAGAGGTCATTCCACCCAGGATGCTCCAACTCCCCCACCCCTCCAGTGACATTTCACCAAACTTCTCACCTCTGTATTCTTTGATCCCATCTTACCTAGCTCTGGAACATCATCTCCACCCTCAGAATTTTGTTCCCACCCCACCTTGGATGTACTCTGATCTCTTCCACACTTGGGAGTCCTGTGAGACCACAGAACCACTACTAAAATTTAAAATAACAGCAAGCATTTATTTAGGGCCACTCTTCATAGATTATCTCATTTCATCTCCCCAACAACCCCAGGAAGTAGGTACTATTATCATCCCCATTTTATGATGAGGAAACTGAGACAGAAAGCTAAAATGCCCCAGTGCCACACAGAGGCCAGGTGTGAACTCAGATCTTCCTGACTCCAAGTGTGCCACTTTGACTGCTCCCTACCAGTGAGAATAATTGGGGGAAGAAAGGACAAAGTGTCCTCTGGGTCCCCCCACCCTGACCCATCCCTGAGGGCTTAGGCTCAGGGTCTTCTTTACACACCTACACAAAGGTGTTCTGTTTTCTACCCATCTAGTTATCAGCTCCAATTCAGCCTGCCTCTCTAAGCACTGGCTTCAAATAGATGCCCAGAAGAGAGCATCTGGCAGCACCCCTTGTCCCACATTCCAGAAGAGGGCTCTACCACCAGCAGGCAAAGATAGGAAAAACCAGGGGCCATGGTCAGAAAGAAAGGCAGAATATCACATCAAGGGGTCCCAGCCACTAAAGGCATATGCCAGACACAGCAAGACTTTTCCAAAGGTAAGGAGAGAGCGCTCTTTGTTCCCTCAAGGCTGCATCTCATTAGGTGGTGGTACACTGTTTTCCATCAGCTGCCTCTGAATTAGAGTCCATCTGGTTCTGTAGTGTCATTCTACTGTCTTTAAAATATTTGTTCTCATTTCTTTGCAGGGGCACAAAGTAACCTGGCTGACTGTTAAATCCTGGTCAAGGCCAGAGTGGAGTCTGTCACAGTGCAAGAAAGCTCAAAATAGCTCAGGACTAGCAGTGCAAGACTCCAGGCTCCATGCTGTGAGGAGGGGATTATGTAAAGCCCTGCTGCATGAGGCCGGGATGAAATGACCTCTACTAGGAACTGTCCAATTCCCTGTCTATAATAATACCTGGCATTTGTTTAGACTTTAAGGTTTGCAAAGCACTTTCCTCCTAAGAACCCGTGAAGCAGGTAAAGAAAGTGTTATTATCCCCCTTATTCAGACAAGAAACCTGGACCTCAAAGAGGTTAAATGACCTACCCAGGGTTACACGGCTCATGCATATTGAAGAAGGATTTGAATCTAGATCTCCTGACTCCAAGCCAAGTACTCTAGAATCATAGATCTGGAAGTGCAAGGGACCTGGGGGTTAGCTATTTCAACCTCCTCATTTTAAAGATAAGGAAAATGCAGCTAAGGAGTATAAGTGACATCCCCAATGTCACACAGGCACTAAGCATAAGAGATAGGTTTGGAACCTGGGCCCTCTGAGTCCGGTCACTACTCTTCCAATGCCTCTAAAGTTCCATTATACTTGTTTTAAATAATTTAACCTTGCCAGGCCTCAGCTTCCTCATATGTTTAATGGAACTATTAATACCATTAATAGAATTATACTATATTATTTAAACTATATTAATATTAATACAATATTAATAATATTATACTATATTATTATAGTATAATACTTTATAATTATACTGTACATAGTGTATGTATATATATATAATGTGTGTATACATATATGTACATATAACACTGTGATATATACTTATACTACTTGCACAGGGCTGTTGCTCTATAGTAAGAGAAAGCATAACATAATAGAAAGAATGTTATATTTGAAGTCAGAGCATCTGGGATCAACACCCCGCTTTATTACATAAGCTTTGGCAGGTCATTTTCCTTGCCTTTTAAAAATGAGGTTTGAACTAACTAATTGGGAAGGTCCCATCCATCATCACTGGTGGTACCCCAGGCATGGACCTCTCTCCCTTCTTATATTTGTTTCCTGAATTCCCTGGCATCCCCCAAGTCCCAGCTAAAATCCCATCTTCTACAAGGAGCTTTTCCCAGTCCCCCTTAATATAACTGCCATCCCCCTATTGGTCATCACTAATTTATCCTTACATAAATGTCTATATCCAATATGCATATATATATATATATATATATGTACATAGTCAATGTATATGTCTTATTTGTACATAGCTGTTTGCATGATGTCTCCCTCAATTAATTGTGAGCTCCTTGAAAGCAAGAACTGTTTTGGCCTTTCTTTGTGTCCCCAGCACTTGGCACAGTGCCGGACACTTAATAAATGTTTATTGACTGTTGTTGACTTCCATCTCTAAGTCTTTTCACTTTGGAAGCCTTAAAGCATCATATAAAATGTGAGCGTTCATTATGAAATTTTGAAGAAATGAACAATGGTCATCAAGAATATAAAAGATTATAAGACAGGAAATGATGAGTAGTTAATCAACATATATTCATAAAGTGCCCATAGAGTGCATAGCTGAGTACCAGCTGTTCTCCATCTCCAGCAGGGACAAACAAAGAGGAAATAGGTTTAAGATACAGCATGTGGGATTTGGGTTGGTCATTTGGAAGGATTTCCAGACACTAAGCACTTGTTAATAATACTGGGTGACCAAGGGAAGTCATGGAATTCCCTTCTCTGGAGAACTTTAAAAACAGGAGAGTCATTTTCATCTGGAATGGTTTAGGTGTGGCTCTGGGTGGAGACAGGGGACTGGAGCAAATGACCTCTTTAGATCTATTCCAGTTGGGGAATCCATCTACAAAGTCAAAATCTAGTCCACGAACACCTACTTGCTCACTAAGTTCCCAGTATCTTCCATGTGTCCAGAAACATGAAACAGTTATAATTTTAACTCTGGGGAAAAAAAATGTGCAGCGGTCGGAAATGGGATGGGACCAGACTCATCACTTAATAATAATTGTTCACATTTGCACTTTAAAGTTTAAAGTTTAAAAATCTATTCTCTTCTAAGAAGAATGTAGACCTCTCAAGGGCAGGGAGCATTTTTCAAGCTGAATCTAGCTCAATGTCATACATGTTGCAGCTGCCTAATAAATGTTTATTGTTCTTAAAAGAATAGGGAATTGTCCTGAGCTTAAAGAGCTGAAACTTCCAGAATATCAAGGGAATTAACGAAAAGAAATGCAAGGGAAGGTGGCCTAGCCATACCAAATCGGAAACTGTATTTATAAAGCAGCAATCATCAAAACTGCTTGGTATTGGCTAAGAAATAGAATAGTGGTAGATCAATGGAATACACAAGACACAGTAGCCAATGACTAAATTAATCTAGTGTTTGATAAACCCAAAGACTACAGCTTCTTAGATAAGAACTCACTATTTGATAAAAAGTACTGGGAAAACTGGAAAACATTATGGCAAGATAAGGTCAAAATGGGTACACGATTTATACATAAAGGGTGAAACTATAAGTAAATTAGGAGAGCAAGAAATAGTTTACCAGTCAGATCTATGGAGAAGGGAGGAATTTATGACCGAACGAGAGATAGAAAACATTATGAAATGCAAAATGGATGATTTTGATTACATTAAATTAAAATGTTTTGCACAAACAAAGCTGATGCAACCAAGATTAGAAGGGAAGCAAAAAGCTGGGGAACAATTTTTTCATAGCCAGTGTGTCTGAAAAAGGTCTCATTTCCAAAATATATAGAGAACTGAGCCAATTCTATAAGAACACAAGTCATTCTGCAATTGATAAATGGTCAAAGGAAATGCACAGGCAGTTTTTGGATGAAGAAATTAAAGCTATCTATAGTCATATGAAAAAATGCTCTAAGTCACTATTGATTAGAGAAATGCAAATTAAAACAACTCTGAGAAACCACATCGCATATCAGATTGGCTAACATGACAAAACAGGAAAACGATAAATGTTGGAGAAGATATGGGAAAATTGGGACACTAATGCATTGTTAGTGGAGTTGTGAACTGATCCAACCATTCTGAAGGACAATTTGGAACTATGCCTAAAAAGCTATAAAACTATGCATATCCTTTGATCCAGTCTGTATCCCAAAGTGATCAACAAAAAAGGGAAAAGGACTTACATGTACAAAATTATTTACAGCAGCTCTTTTTGTAATGGCAAAGAATTGGAAATTGAAGGGATGCACATCAATTGGGGAATGGCTGAACAAGTTGTGGTATATGAATATAATGGAATACTATTGTTCCATAAGAAATGGTGAGTAAACAGAGTTCAGTAAAACCTGGAAAGACTTGCATGAACTGATGCTGAGTGAAGTGAGCAGGACCAGGAGAACATTGTATACAGTAATAGCAACATTTTGCTATGATCGCCTTTGTTAGACTTAACTCTTCGGAGCAATGCGATGATCCAAGACAATTCCAAAAGACCCATAAAAGAAAATGTTATCCGCATCCAGAGAAAAAACTATGCAGTCTAAAAGCAGATTGAAGCACACTACTTTCTCTTTTTTTGTTTTTGCTTTTTGTGTTTTCTTTCTCATGGTCTTTCCCTTTGGTTCTGATTCTTCTTTAAGACATGACTAATGTAGAGATATGTTTAATATGATCATACATGTACAGTCTATATCAGATTACATACCACCTTGGAGAGTGGGGAGTGGAGGGAGGAGGGAAAATTTAGAAATCAAAATCTTATAACAGCAAATGCTTAAAACTAAAACTAAATAAATAAATTGAAAAAAATTTAAAAGAAAAAGTGGGGAAAAGAGTTGAAACTAGGCTCAGAGAGATGAGTTAACTTTCCCAAACATCTCTAGCAATGTCCCTAAATATTAGGTAAGCAGAACACCTGAAACTCAGAGATTTTCTAATTCCAGAACTTCCTTCACTTCACCTGGCTGCATACTTGATTTCCTCATATGCCAGCTACAGCTAAAGACTAAGAAAGTTATTCTCTCTTTCTCTGTCTATCTCTTTGTTCTTTCTCCCACTGAGAAACCTCCTTAAAATTATCTTCTCGTAGATATTTTTCTTCCTATTGTGGGTATTAATGGCTAAAAAAATTATTAAAATTGTTTTATCAAGGTTGACCTCTAAATATTTCTCACTCCACTGATATTTGAGATTCCACCATTTAGAACGTGTGTGTGTGTGTGTGTGTGTGTACATAAAGGGGGGGCACCTCTTCTGGGACTCCTCATTGAAAATGGGCACAACTGGGCCACAACCAACATGCAACATGAGAGAGTAGAAGGAAGTCATGAAGCTGAGTTCCCACCCATAACTCCTTTCAACAGATTTACAAAATAAACCAGATTGAATCCTGATGGAAAAATACAGCAAAAGTCACAGAAAGTCCTTTGTCCAGTCCAGGTTGGCATAGAAAGATAGAAAGAAAGGTCTGTAGACACTGGGGATGGGACCAGGGAAGGAGCATGGGATGTGGAATACTCCAATGCCCAGGGAGAGGCTATGCACCAGCACAAAAGGAGGTCCCAGAGCCATACTGGAGCACTCCCAGATACACACTAAGGCACTTCAACAGATGCCAGCTGGCTCTCCAAAAGCTGGGTCTCAAAGCCAGAAGGAAGTGAGAAGGGGCCTTGGATAAAGGGTTACCTTTCCAAGATAGGGTGGTGCAGAGACAAAGAGGAAGTTCAGAAGCCAGCAGCAGAGGTATGACTCAGACCCCAAGCTCAGAGTAGAGTCTCACTTCTAGAATCTAGACCAGACTGTAGAGGAATAACCAGAATGTGAATCCCAGACCAAAGGGGAGCCTACAATTCTGCCATTTTGAACCAACAGAGCTTTCCAGACAGTTGATAGGGGCAGAGCTTAGTAGAACTCTCCTTTTGCTCAAGCCCAAATCTGGATCAAAAACTTGAAGAGCTCAAACCAGGGGGTAACAATCAGACTTCGCCTTGCATCAAACCCCTTTGGGAGCTCTGAAAGCTCATAAGTCCTCAACCTGTCCTTTAGGTTTTGTAATGATACAACAATTAATACCCAAAGAAAACAGCAACAGGACATTTTCTCCAGAAATGTGGCAGAGCCTTGCCCTAACATTAAGTCTAAAGTTAGGAAATAGGCTGGAAAAAATGGGCAAACAACAAAAGAACCTCACCATAAGGAGCTATTAAGATGGCAGGCACACTCAAGACACAAACACAGAAGAAAAGAATGACTCCAAAACATCTACAAGCATTGCCTCAGAGAAAAAACACAGCTTGGGGAAAAAAAAAACTCTACTGGAATTCTTGGAAGAGATGAAGTAAGAGTTTAAAAAAGAGTTTTAAATGTTTTAATAAATGGAATGAAAGTATTTGAGGAAAACAGTGGAAAAGAAATGAGAGCTATGGAAGAAATAATTGGAAAGGAAATTAACAGCTTGGCACAAGAGGTACAAAATGTTGCCCAAGCAACAAACTACTTGAAAATTTGAATGCACCAAATAGAAACCAATAACACAATGAGACAACAAGAAATAGTTTTTTAAGTCAAATATTGAAAAAATGGAATAAAATGTAAAGTAACTCATAGAAAAACAATTAAACTAATCCAACTATTCTGGGGAAATAAACTCAAAGAGCTATAAAACTATGCATACCCTTTGATTCAGTAGTGCCACTACTAGTCTATATCCCAAAGAAATTAAAGAAAAGGGAAAAAGGATCTATATGTACAGAAATGTTTTTGGCAGCTCTTTTTATAGTAGCAAAGAATTGGAAATTATGGGGATATCCAGCAATTGGGGAATTATGGAACAACTTGTGGTATATTACTGTGATGGGACACTATTGGGCTATAAGAAATGACAAGCAGGATGCTTTCAGAAAACCTGGGAAAGACTTAGATGAACTGATGCAAAGTAAAATGAGCAGAACCAGAAGAATGATGTATGCAGTAAAAGCATTATTATATGGATGATCAACTGTGAATGACTTAGTTATCCTCAGAAATACAAAGATCCAAGACAATTCTAAATAACTTATGATAAAAAATGTTGTCTGCCTCCAGAGAGAGAACTGATGGAGTCTGAGTGCTGATTGAAATATGCTATTTTTTACTTTATTTTTATGGGGGGTTTTGGTCTGTATTTTCTTTCACAATATGGAAATGTTTTGCATGCCCGCATGTGCATAATCTAAACCAAATTGCTGGCTAACTCAGAGAGGAGAGAGGCAAAGGAAGGAAGGAGGGAGAGAATTTGGAACTCATTTTTTTCAATGAATGTTAAAACTGTTTTTACATGTAATTGGAAAAAATAAAATATTTTTTAAAAATGAGCAGGATGGTTTCAGAAAACCTAGGAAGACTCACATGAACTGATACAGAGTGAAATGAGCAGACCCAGGAGAACATTGTGCACAATAACAACAATATTGTATACTGATCAAGTGTGAATAACTTTTCTCAGCAATCCAAAACAATTCTGAAGGGCCTATGAAAATTGCAATCCATCTCCAGAGAAAGAACTAATGGCATGTGAATGCAGATAGAAGCATACTTTTTACATTCTTTATTTATTCTTTTTTTTTTCTTTTTTTGGTCTGTTTTTTCTTTTGCAACATGGCTAATAGGGAAATGTTTTGCATGACTATATATATATATATATATATATATATATATACATATATATAATCTGCATCAAATTCCTTACCTTCTCAAGTGGGGGAGGAGGTGAAGAGGAAGAGAATTTGAAACTCAATTTTTTAAATGAATGTTAGAATTTTTTGTTTACATGTTATTGAGAAAAATAAAATCAAAATTAAGTAAAAAAATACTATACATGTTTGTTTTTCTCCTGTTCTTGATTGAAGGCAGGGAGTGGGTAGGGGGTACAAATTGAGTTGGGAAGATGAGAAGTTAGATCTTGACTGATTAAAAAAAATGAAATCCTCTTTTTCTAAAAAAAGAAATTGTATGCAACCATTCTGGAAAACAATTAAATTATAAACAAACAGCATACCCTTTCACCCAGCTATACCACTGCTAGGCCTATACTCAAAAGGGATCAAAGAAATAAGGCAAGGTCCTATATGTGCAAGAATATTTATAGCAGTTATTTTCCCATTTGGGAAGAAAATGTAAAGTAATGGGATGCCCATTAATTGAGAAATGGTTGAGTGTTATATAATAGTGATGCTGGTGACGATGATGATAACTAGCACTTACGCAAGGTGTCCCAAAACTTAATTTTAACCTCTACTGCACCAAAAATTTTGGAAAACCTAGTACAGAATTTTGAGGTTTACAAATCCCTTTAGATATGTTATATCATTTGATCCTCCCAACAATCCTGTAAAGTAGATATGATGGGTGTTACTATCAAAGCCTTGCCTCCTGCGGGAAGCCTTTCCTGATTCTCCTTAATTCTAGCGTGTTCCCAAGTGATTATGTCCACCTTATCCTATAAATAGCTTCTTTGTACATAGTGGCTTCTAGGTTGTCTCCCCCATTAGACTGTGAGCTCCTTGAGCTTATGGACTGCCTTTTGTCTCTTTTTGTATCTCCAGTTCTTAGTACAGGGCCTACCACATAGTAAGTTTTCAGTAAATGTTTGTTGATTGAGTAGGCGTTTGCTCACTAGTGTTTAACAGGATAACGATGAGTATCCCGTATTACCAGGAGCAGACACCTGCTTCTTCCCTTTTTCATAAGCCATCTTGCTTGTTCAGAGATACCCCAAGACATTAACAGAACTAAAATGGATCCCCACCGTAATGGAGAAAAGAATAGCTCAGCCTCAAAAAAGACTATCGAAAGAAGGAAAAACATGGAAAGCTTCTTGAAGAAAACTCAGGCTAGATCTGGGACTGGTCGAGTAGATCTGAACACAGTGCCTGTATGAGATTTTCTTTTTAAACATTTAAAGCATGTGGACACTCTTTACACAAGAAACATGAGCATCATGGGAAAAAAGAGACAGTCAGCTTCTTTGCCAATTTTTAAAGGTTTTTCTCCCCTCCCTACTATTTTCTCACTTCATTGCTATAGGACTGGAGATTTATGTGGAAAGATATCTGGAAGCCTCCACCAACACCTTCTAGGGGAGGTTTGCTGGGAGTCTGGCTTCATCAAGCTTCAGAACAAAGTTTCTGAAAGGGCAGAGTAGTTACTAGAGGAACATCCATTACCCCGCTATGGTGCCTGGGACTTATGTTCATTTGTTGTAAAGATGCTACATTCTTTGTTCTATTGAATAGGAGGATAGAATTCTGCATTCATATCCTGAAGATCAACTTAGTGGACACTCACTTCTCCCACAGCTGATAAATAGTGAGTTCTCTTTGATGAAGGCCAATACATGTTGGGTATGGGCAGCTAGGTAGCACTGGATAGAGCATCAGGAAGATATGAGTTCAAATCCAGAGTCAGACACTGTGTGACCCTGGACAAGTCACTTAACCCTGTTTGCCTCAATTCTTCATCTGCAAAATGAGCTGGAGAAGGAAATGGCAAACCACTCCAGTATCTTTGCCAAGAAAACCCCAAATGGGGTCACAAAGAGTTGGACACAAGTGAACAACAACAACAAAATATATTACTTTTCCTGCCCCAGTCATGAGGCTTCCTGAATTTTTCTGGAAAGCCAGAAACTTCTGGAGTTTTTTTTGTTTGTTTTGTTTTGTTTTTTAATAGTTGCTTCTAAAACAAACACATGAATCATGTCTATATTATCAGCGTTACATTTGAGGGATTGGACAAATTTAAGATGGTGACCTTGTGGTCACAAACTGTCACAGAACCCCCTTGAGCCAGTTTTCTTTGGCCAGAATGGCAGTTGATGAAGACAGCCCTCAACTCTGCTATATAATCAGCCACAAAAAGAGAAAGGAAAGCAATGACCTGCAAATACAGACTCTCATGGAGGTTGCCTTGGTCTGCCAGCCTTCATTTGGACTTTGGTGCTGTTTAGATCTGACTCCAACATTTTAAATCTTCCTCATCCCACCCCACTGACATCTCTGGAACTCAGATGATCAGTTGCCTGTTTAGGGTCCACAATCAATACACATTGGATGGCTACCCCTCCTAGATCTGTTGGATTCACCTCAATTCCTGCCTTTGTTTGCATTTTCTAAACCAATTTCACTCTAAGACTAACTATATCTATTTAAACAAATAACTGAAAGTGGAAAGTAAATCACTCTTTGTCAAATCCTTCAGAGATGCCTGTGTTTAGGTCCAGTGCACCAGAGTCCTAGGAGAATTAGCATTGGTTTGCTGCTTTTAACTTTCTTGGACAAAGGCTTCATGAATAGGTTGCATCTTTTCTGTGCTGGACACACTGAATGTTCATTGTTTTTGTTTCTTGCCTTCCTTTTCCCTCCTCATCCACTCATTAATGCTGAAATAAATGAAAGTTATTAATTTAGTGGGGGAAAAGCAAAGAAAGTAAGAAAGACACTAGAATTGGGATCAGGAGAACTGGGTTCAGAACTTATTAACTTGATAGTACCCTCCAACCTTCAGTTTCCTCATCTGTAAGTCAGAGATAACAATCTTTTTACCATCTACTTCAGGGAGTATTTGTGAGAAAAGCACTTTGAGTGCTTGTTATTAAATCAAACACGAGGAAAAATGTGGACTTTTTTCTTTGAGTATAATGACCTTTGAGGAGATGACCGGCTCCTCGTGAAAAAGAACCTTGTCAACTCCTCTTTAGGGACAGATGCTGGGAGCAAACTGGGGGCTCAGAGTCTCCTGGTTGGGGCCCAGCTGATAAAATAAAAGGAGCTCTTTAAATGGGTCAGAGAATAATGAAGCCATTGTGATGCCTTGGTGTCTGGGGACTTCCTCTGACAATCTTAGGAGCAGACTACATTCCTCCTCTTAGAGCCTAATCCATCATCAGGAGCCTAGGCAGCCATGACATCAGAAGGGTCTTCTGTTGGCCAAGAGGAACTGGGGTGGAGGGGTAGGGAGGAGGGGGAATTGTCGAAGAGGGAGATGCTCTTACCGTCCCACATTGCCCTCTCCCCACCCTCGCCCTGTGTCATTAGATCTGTGCTCCTGACAAGATGACAAGCCCATTTGTAGACTCATCTTTTCTCTTTTTCTGTCCATTGGGAGAGTGTATGGCAGGTCAGAATTTCTCCAACCTTCATTTGTCTCTTGGCTTTGGGGAAAGGGAGAAGTTTCCTAGGCCTTGAGGCAATGATGATACTGAAGCATTGTTGATGGAAAAGCACTCTTGGCCTTCTCATCTGCCAGAACTTGACATTCCTTTACCACAGAATTAAATATCTTAGGTTCCAAGGACTGCCAAGCACCCGCACCCACAAGTGCCTAGATGTTTAATAAATACTTTTTAAATAAATGCATGAATAAATTTCCTTCATCTTCCTGACATCCAGAGCATTTAAGTGATCATACCACATACACTTGGGAATTTCCTGCTTTTGCTCAAACATTCAAATGTCTCCCCATTGCCCATCACATAAAGTAAATCCTTCTTATTCTGGCATTCAAGATATTCTGCAATGTGGTCCCAGGGTTAACTCATATTAATCTCCCAATACTCTTTGCCCCCCAATTTATAATCCAGCCAACCTGAACTACTAGCCATCATCCCAAAACATGCTAGGCTTTCCCCTCTCCAGTTCTCTGTCCACAGGAGTAGCTCTCTCCTCACCCCCCATTTCCTGGGCCCACTCTCACTCAGGATCTAAAATCCCCTAAACAAACCTTTCCACAAGTTCTAATAACCTTAGCCTGCTTTAAGTGAGACATAATGTTCTAAATGAGGAAAAACGTGGGCAGACTGCATTTATGGTCCGGGGTTCATTTGGGGTTCTTCATTTTAGGAAGGATGTCTTGATGAGCTGAAAAATATCCAGAAAAGGGAGAATAATGTCTTTCAGAATCATGTTATATGAGGACCAGCTGAAGGAACTGATGATGTTTAACCTGGAGAAGAGAAGATTTGGTGTCAGGAGAGGCATAATAACTGTCTTCAAGTATCTGTAAAAAGGGGTTTTCGTGTTGTAAGAAGGAGACCAGACACATATTCTGTCTGGCTTGAGAGCAGGGGTTCCCAGCTTTGGGTTCATTAACTTATTTTTTAATACTTTGATGACAGTATTACAGTATAACTGGTTTCCTTTAAAATCCTGTATATCTTATTTTGAATATTTAAACAAAATTTTAGGAAGATTCAACAGTTTTCACCTGATAGTCAGTGGGGTCCATGACACACACAAAAGTTTCAGAACCTCTGCTCTAGAGGAAAAATCTAGAAACAATAGGCAGAAATTGTAAAAGAGGCAGGTGTCGGCTTGAGATGGGGAAAAACTCCTTAAAGCAGAATATTGTGCTGAGGGAATTCATAGGATTGTAGGATTATAAATCTAGAGTTAGAAGGGCACTTGTTTTTCACCTAATCCAACCTTGTCATTTTATATATAAGAAAACTAGAAACTAGAAAACTTAAGTGGCTTTGAGTAACTTGCCTAATGTCACACAGATAATAACATGATAAATTTTCTCATCATTATTATCTCCAGGCAAAGGCTCAATGACCACTGTTTGGTTACACTATATGGCAGTAGTGTCAAACTCAAAGAGAAATGGGGGCCACTAAATGGTACATACAGATCCCTACTTGCCAAATACTAACTTAGAAAACCATCTATTCTCATTGCCTATGTTCTATTGTACTATTGTTTATTTTGTAAAGTACTACCCAATTACATTTTAATCTGGTTCGTCCACGGGGGTGTTTTGGTCCTTGAGTTTGACATCTGTACTGTAGGGGATGGAAGCCCTGAAAGCCCTTCTTCCAACTCAGATATTCTATGACTGGAATATCTCACCCTTGGGTATAGAGGAGAAACTGTCCTCTTTTTTTCCTGCCCCAGATCAATCAATCAGGTTCAGTGAGAATTCCTTTACTAAGCAAACAAATGGGTACTATTACAGGAGGACAGATGGATTTTGAAAATACTACATACAAGCTGAGCTTAAATACCAGCTGTCCTTGACACTTCTGTCAGTATGGGCTTTTCCTCCCCCACCTCATACAGCAAATATGCAATACCTCTTTGCATGTGCCTCTGTAATGTAATTCTACCTATCCATGTTGGTGTTACATCTTAATATTGCTCCTTATTGATCCTGTTGTCTTAATATAATATTCAGTGATTGCCTACAAAAAAAGTCCAATTACTTCCCCGCGATGTTTCTCCACACTAATCTTCAAGACATATCTCACATTCATTTGTGTCTCATTCCTTTGTTGTCGTTGAGTTGTTTCAGTCACATCTGACTCTCTGTGACCCCATTTGGGGTTTTCTTGGTGAAGATACTGGAGTGATTTGCCATTTCCTTGTCCAGCTTATTTTACAAATGAGAAACTACGGTAAATGGGGTTAAGTGATTTACCTGTGGTCATACAGCTAGTAAGTGTCTGAGGCTGGCTTTGAAGTCATGAGGATGAGTCTTCCTAATTCCAAGCCCAGTGCTCTATCCACTGCACCACCAAGCTGCCCTCTTATTCCCTTAGTAGCCTATGAATTTGTTGAGGGCAAGGACAGAATCTTATCTAAACTTTGAATTTCCTTCTATGTCCCTAGTAGGTAAGTCATACATTTTTGATAAATTGAATCTAACCCATCCCTGAATCTTTGATACAGAGGACAATCTTTCATTTCTGTAATCACTTTTGGGAGCATTGATCAGGCACAATTAATACAACTACAAAAAATAGAGGGATATGTTTTTTTGAAAGTGTACTAGTACTTCCAAGTTTCAAGGATGCCTTGGAGCATAACCTATTCTAGGAGATCCGGAATGAAAACAGATAGGCAACATTGCTTAGAGGCTAATGTGCTGGTCTTAGAATCAGGAAGATACGAGTTTGAATTCTGCCTTGGACTCCTGGGTAAGTAACTTAGCCTCTTTCAGCCTCGGCCTCCTCATTGTAAAATGAGGTTAATAATGTCTGCATCATAAGGTTGTTGTGAAGATCAAATGAGATGATAGTTACAAAGTGCTTTGCAAATCTCAAAGTGATATATAAATGTGAGGATACAAGATAGGGATTGGATTGGTCAATGGATCACTGGACCAGGAATTAGGAACACCCTGGTATGTGTACTAATGAACCAGCTCAATGGGCTGGCAACAAGTGACATGTTGTGGTCTGGATGGTAGACATTTTTCATGCTTTTCATTTTCCAGTATAGATTGTTAAGTCTTTTAAATAATTCAAATTATTTAATTAAATTAATTATTTAATTTATTATTACAATTATTATATAATGTAATAATAAACTATTAATTTAATTATTTAATTAGTTTAAATAATTATGAATCTCATTGATGAGAGTCAGCCGAACTCTGAGCTTTGGCACATAATATAATAATATGGCAGGTCACAAAGCTCTTTTTATGAATGAACAATATACACAAAATGTATTCATACAATCAACTCAAATAATTACCTGCTTTAACAATTTGTAAATGGTGCCTCGTAATTAAATACAAAAGCACCTTTATTTAAAGTGGCCAAACATATTTATAACACTTAGTTCTGCTGAGTCTTTGAGGGCCTCTTAGCTGTCACCCACCAGCCCTGGAAGTTTAGGAGTTGAGTGATTTACAAGTCTAGATACACTGAATTCACATAATTATAGGATTTAGAGCTGGAGGAACTTTACTCACATTTATGATACCAAGAGTTAATTTTGTTGTTTGTTGGTGTTGTTCTGAGCCTGTGTTTGATTAGTAAAGGGAATTCCAAATGAGAAGACTTCCTCCACCAATGCAAATCCACATCTGCTCTGCTAATTATACTTCAACTTTCCTGGGAGGTACTGAGAGGTTGGGTGACTTGCTCAAAATAGCAATATATTTCAGAGGTGCCACTTGTACCAAGGTCTACTTGATTCTGAGGCCAGCTCTCTACCCATTATGTCATGCAGATGCTCTTAATGCTTATAGATGGGTCCAAAACCTTGGTGATTTATTCTTTGCCACAATCCTAACATCATTATTTTAGAAGAAAAAGTTGGGGGAAAGGGAAGAAATGAGAGCCATTTTGTATTTTTCTGTTTCTTGAGTTTCCATAGAATATAATTTTGTAAGTTGCCTCATAGACATATTGTATATATCATTTTGCCATACAAATAATTTCATAGATAAAATGAGCTAGTCCTTTTTATAGGGGAGGGAAAATAGCTCTAGAATAATAGAATTTGGAATGAGGCCTCTATCTTATTTGGGAAGAGGACTCATCTGAGACTTGGTCACACAACTCGTTCATTAATTGTGAAAGACAGTCGATTGAGGGTCAGGAAACTGAGACAGACACTTATCACACTTTGGAACAAAGGAGTAGTTGCGGTCAGGTAGTGCATGTTACTAACGTCCTATGCTCCCAATTCCACACCCTGGTTGGAGTGTTGGGTAATTTTAGTTTTCTCATGGATTTGGTTTTTAGCTTGGACTTTGGAGGAACTAATACCTATGGATCTCACCCAACTGCTGCCTGGTCCTCATTCCTGGAATCTGATTCAGTAGGGGTTAAAGAGTTGTGGGATTTTTTAGGGGGGAGTTCCCTCCCACCAAGGCTGGATGAAAATCCACACCAAACCTAAAACTGGAACCTACAAGCCTGATTGCCAAAGTCCTACCCTTCTTAATGTGTATGCAACTCCCTGTGAAGTCAACGGGATTTTTGCATGAGTGATTGTGGGTGGATTTGGCCAGCAACAGCAAGCTATTTTTAGTATTGCCCTTCCAGGATTTGCTTGCTTTTCCCTAGGTTGCCTGTGCCTGGAACTTTGTCACATCCCCTAAATGTGAAATGAAAGTCAGGGTTCAACAGAGGAAATTGAAATGGATCATTAATACTCATAATAATGAGGTAACAGAATTCCAGAGGTCATCCCATCCATTCCCCTGCCTCAACACAGGTCAGCCTCTCATTATTTAAAAGCCATGGTGATCAGTGGGGTGTAAACCTGATGTCATTTCTATGCAGGAAAATGCTTTTTAATTGCCTTATAATGGCCCTGCATAAACCTTGAGCTGAGCAATGATTGATACTGCATCTTTTTCCTTTCAACTCTGTCTGGTCTGGCACAAATTTCATTGCCCTCTTCTCTAGCCCAGATCATATTAAGAAGACAAAGAGAAATCCTCAACCTCCCCACCCTAAATACACCCCTCTGGCTATCCTTGCCAATTATCTTTTGCCCACTGGGTTAGGGAGGAATTGAGGAAGGAGGTATAGAGGGAGGAGAGAGGAGGAAAGAAGCTTCTTCGAAGCTGTGTGTGTTTTCTCAACACTTGAAATTATAGTGAAGTAGTACCCTTCTGACTCTATCCCGATCTCTCCCAGCTGACTCTAATTATTCTATCTTTATCAAAGGATGTGAGGGTAGTAAGGATGGATGACATACACGGTTAATTCCCAGGTATTGTTTGGCTACTCCATACCTTTCACCAGCAGTGCTGATAAATGTATAAGTAGGAGTTTATTCCTCTCTCTCCTCCTCTTGGCAGCCCTCTCGTGGAATGGCTCCAGATTCAATTCAGTTCAACAACAAACATTTATTAAATACCTGGAAAGTGCAAATTACTACATCTAAAGACAGTGAAGGGGAAGAAGGGACAGTCTACATTCTGAATTTCTGAATTTCTACATTCTGAAATTCCTGACAGCCTACGTTCTGACCCCAAATAATAGAAAATCGGCCATAGGTGTCACATCTGTTATCTCCTCTGTCCATCACTATCTATTAATTTATTCATTTCACAGATATTTATTGAGCATCTCTAATGTGTAAGATAAAATACCAGGAATTTAAAGTTGAAAAAAGACAGAATTTCAGAGACCTCACAATCTAGTAGGAGAGATAAGCCAGGGATATGCATAATTATAATACAAGACAGAATGGAATACAAAAATGGATAAACAAAGAACCCTAGGAGAGAAGGGGCAGATTAGGATCCTTGCTTCTTGAATGAAGTGGAACATCCTTCTTAAAGATGTGGAAAGATGGTCAATTTGGAAGGTTAAATGAAAGGCCTCCGTCTATATGTTAAACTATGTAAAAAGACATGGACAAGAGAATCACATAATATAGTCAGGCATAGACTTACTGGGTTCTTCATTTTTGGAGAGGAAAACCCACATTGATAAAAAACAAAAGTGTATTAGAGAAAAAAATAGAGAGGAGATGAGCACATCCTGCTTGGTCAAGATAACAAAGACAAAAAAACTAAATGTAATCATTACATAGGTGAATATCTGTACCAAATTAGGATAGATTAACCAGGCCCCATGCCTAAATACAATTGTTGGGGGTAGGAAGTGGGCCATTATGAGTTGTGCAGAAAAGAGTATTAAGCAGAAATCTTAGGGAAATATGATATAATCATTAAAATCAAAGCCTGGAGATTCCAAAGACATGGACTTAAGTCGCATTTTCTGGCATTTACCTGCTGTGTGCAATCTCATTTCACCATTCTAAGCCTCAGTTTCTTCATCTGTAAGATGAAGAATTGTGATCTCCATCATCTCTTTCAGCTCTAAGAATCTGTGTTTCTATGTGTTAAATGAGTGAAGAAAAGGAAATCTTGGAGAAAAGCCAGAAATATAAAAGAAGATGATTTGATATTGGGGAATGAGTCTTTGGAATCCAGAACAATGATCACCAAATGTCTAGAGTAAACTAGCCAGAAAAATGCTTAGAAGGAAGCATTTTATTGATGGGAGAGTGTCCAAATGTAAAGACACAGAAATTCTGGAGAAAAAAAAGATGAAGAAGGAAGAGGAAGAGGAGGAGGATAAAAAGGAGGAGAAGGAGGAGGAGGAGAAGGAGGAAGAGGAAGAAGAGAAGGAGAAGAAGAAAGAGAAGGAAGAGAAGGAGGAGGAGGAGGAGAAGAGGAGGAGAAGGAGAAGAAGAAGAAGAAAGAGAAGGAGGAGAAGGAGGAGGAGAAGAAGGAGAAAAGAAGAAGTGGGAAGAATCCAGTAGAGAATTAAAACCCAGTTAGCAGGCATTCAGGTGACTACGGAGAGGGTGATTTTAATATAGAACAGAGAGCTAACAGAAAGCAAAATTTCAATCAGTCAAAAAGAATTTAAGAGCCTACTATGTGCCAGGCACTATGCCAAGTACTTGAGATACAGAGACAAAAATAAAAATTTCTACCCTCATGGAGTTTATAGTCAAATGAGAGAAAAGACATTAAAATACAAAAGTATATATGTAATGTATATGAAATTAATGCAAGGTGGTTTGGGGAGGAAAGGCACCAGCAACTGAGGGATGGGGGTGGTATTCAGAAAAGACTTCATGTAGAAAGCAATGCTTGAGCTGAGTCTTGAAAGAATCCAGGAACTCCAAAAGGCATTAACAAAGAGCAAGTGCATTCTAGGTGAAGAGGATAGTGTGAAGGCCCTAAGATGGAGAGCTGTGTATGTGGAATGGTGAATGAACTATTATGGCCAGACTGTAGAGTTGAGAGGGGCAGGGCAGAGGAGAAAGCAATGTGTAAAAAACTGAAAAGGGGTCAGTTTGTGAATGGCTTTAAACTGAGGAGTACGTGTTGAATCCTGAAGGCAATAGGGAACCTTTGAAGTGTGCTGAATGAAGGAGTGTCATGGGAACTTTTGTGTGCACTAAAGTTGGAAGTTGGAAGTTGGTAATAAATGCTAGCCAGTTGGTCTCTGTTGATATCACTGATTGGTTAGCTCCCTGTCCAGTGGGATATAACTACTCCTATGAATCTAAGAAATAGATTGGGCAGCATAGGGTTGCAGGCTGGCCCTTCTCATTCTCATCTTGATGATCACCTTGACATGGGGGATGGGAGAGTGACAAGATACATCAACACAAATCAGAAATCTATATAACTTCATCTACTGGAAATGTCAATAACCCATGGTACCTTCATTTCATACTTCACCAAAAACATGGCAGTCATTTGCTACGAGTTCCCTTATCCCTTCCTCCTCACCTCACATCACTCAGATGTCTTCCTCCATCTAATTCTTCCCTTTTGTCCTGAAGATGAAGAGGATGAAGAAGCAGCCTTTCCCCTTGTCAACTCCAACCCCTCTACATGCGCTCTGGACACCATCTACCCTCCCATCTTCTAGAGCAGATTGCCACACTATCATTCCAGTCTTTCCATATCTACTTATTCTTTCCCTATTCCCTATACATACACCGTGTATTCTCTATGCTTAAAACGTCCTTTCTTGATCCTACCATCCACACTAGCTATTGTCCTTTAAATTTCCTGTTTTTCATTACTAAAGTCCCTAAGAAAGTTATTTCTGTTCCCTCCACTTCTTCTCAGCTAAGGGCACAGTAGATAGCACACTGGGCCTGGAGTCGGGAAAATTCAAAGTGAAATCTGGCCTCTCAGATACTAGTGGTGGGACCCTGAATAAGTCACTTAAACTCTGTCTAACTCAGTTTCCTCAAGTGCAAAATGAAGGTAATAATAGCACCCACCTCAGTGCTGTTGTGAGGATCAAATGAGATATTTATAAAGCTCTTCATAGAGTGCCTGGAACATAGTAGGTGCTTAACAACACATCTCACTTCCCAAAGCAACAGTAAGACTTGGCAAAAGGTCTTTACTCTTAGATTTGTCAAATGTAATATAAAGTCACTTATATCCTGAACAAAACTTAAACTAGCTAAAACCAATAATATAATTTTAAAAAGCACTGCATAGACAACATCCGTGTGAAATCTAACAAAAGGTCAATGCCAACAAATCAAATAAATTCTGGAACCATGTTGATCTGTTTATAGGAACAGATAGTTATGGTGCTTGACTCAGGCTAGGGTCATTGCCACTAGAAATTGTAGAGAGATAATTCTTACGGAGCCTAGGCTTCAGTATTGATGCAAATTATGCAAGAAATGGTGGAAAATGCAATTTGCAAAATTTTAGCATCTCCTGGGCAGCTATGTGCCTGGAATCAGGAAGATTTGAGTTAAAATCTGGCTTCAGAAAATTACTAGCCATATGACCCTAGACAAACCACTCAAGTTGTCTGCCTTGGTTTACTCATCTGTAGAACAGGGATAGCAATAGTACCTACCTAGCAAGGTTGTTGTGGGAATAAAATGAGATGTATAAATCACTTTGCAAACTGTAAAGTCTTATATAAATGTTAGTTTTGTTGTGGTGATTGTTGTTACCTAGAGAGACACAATCAGGTGTCTATAATTATATACAGAAACTCACTGTCCTTTAAAATGTAACAGATGACAAGTCGCCATTGAAAACATCCTTGAGAATTTAACAAGTAGATTTCACTGGTATCAGAAAATTTTTGCAGAAAGAGCCATTGCCCACAACCACCTGTATGTAACATTAATCCAGAAAGATTTAAGAATAATGTGGGTTTTTTAACTAAATTTATTTTTTTTAGTTAACAAGAACTTACTTTCCCTCCCTTCCACCCCACCCGTACCAAGGGAAAAGATAGAAAAAGGAAAAAAAAAACAAAACCCTTGGAAGAGGTCAGCATAATTATGAAAAACAAATTCCCACATTGACCATGTCCCAAAATGTGTGTCTCATTTTGACTGTTTATCCAATGCCTGTCCATCAGGAGGTGGGCTATGTTCCTGATCATCAGTCCTCTGGAATCATGGGTGACCTTTGTGTTGATTGGAGTTCTTAAGTCTCGGAAAAGTGTTCTTTTTATAATGTTTTTGCTATTGTATGAATTGAATAACAATGTTCTCAAAAGATGTTGCCATATTGAATATTCCTAATTTCCAAACGATGTAGAATGAAAAGCTTTCAGAATACAGACCTAAAAGAAGAAATTAAAACCATGTGGGATCAGGACAAGGCACCTGTCATCACTTCCTTCCTTGTCAGTTGCTAGGGTTATCTCAAAGATTCCTTCAGTGAGTCTTCAAAAGATGAGCTTTCAATTCGATTCTCTTATTCAATTAGACAAAAAAAAGCCATTTTATCCATTTGCACAATCCAAAGATAAGAAAATATAAAAGAATAATAGCAGGTTATTTACTTGTTTTCAGATGATTTCTATCTGAAATCCATCAAAAAGATAAGAAGGATGATGTTAGAAAATAATAATAGACTTTATATAACGCTTGACGGTCTGCACAATACTGTACATATCTTATCTCATTTGATTATTTAAACTCCTAGAAGAAATAGATCGTATTTTCAGTCTGTCTTGTAACTTTCTACAGTTCTTTTTAGGTACAAGGTAATACTTAATCCATATAAAATCCGATAATACTTATTTTATTCAGCAGTGAATATTCATTAAAAGTTTCCTATGTATCTGGCAACATTTCGAGTTCTATGGGTACAAAAGATATCAAGACATCCCTTGCCATTAAAGAAATGACCACTTGCCAGGGAGATGGCCTACCCAAATGAAATTGTGAAAAGAGATAAAATTCTATAGTTTTATCTATGATAAATAAATCTACAATAAAACTTTATAGTTTTATCCATAATAAATGATAAATCAGCATAATCACTTGGAAAATAAGACAGAATATAATTGTAAGCATAATACAGTGGTGGCATATACCAGGCTTAACCAAAGCTAATCCAGTAGCTTAGGTTTGGAACTAGAATGAAATTAGATGCCCATGGATAATATGCAATAAATGGTGGAAACTGCAATTTGCAAAATTTTAGCATCTCCTGGTCAGCTATGTGCCTGGAATCAGGAAGACCTGAGTTAAAATCTGGCTTCAGAAAATTACTAGACATATGACCCTAGACAAACCATATTTAAGAAATTTTAAGAAATATTTATGAAAAAGGAGTTTATTTAATCATAGAAATGAAAGGATACCCAGAAAGAATAAAGTATTGATTCATGTAGATGTGGCCTCCTCATCTATGGAAATACACGTGGTCAGCAGGGTATAGTGGCTTGCCTGGCAATGGGACTTCTGCCAAGGGGACAATAATGGTCTGTTCTCTTTTATGTCAGGGCAATGGCCAAAGTTGCAGTCCCCTGCACCAATCAGGTCTAAGGGATAGCTTCTTTGCTTTTGACTGGGAAGGAGGGGAGAGGGGAAAAGAGATTATATTAACCAGGGTGGAAGAAACACTAGTAGATACTGTTTCAACCATAAAGGGGTATAGACTAAAAGTGCAAAAGACAGAGGTGCCCAAGTTATTGTAGGACTGTTCCTATGACTGTATTTCTGCATACCTTCCCATTTATCATCCCTGAGATTTGACCTCTGCCACCACCACCACCACTGCCTCTATTGCCCTTGTTCTCAAATGATCCTTGAAGGAAGCCCAAATCTCTTAGTAATCTATGGCACATGCGGAAGGTGAGATTTTTTTTTCTTCTCTCTCTTCATATTTTTTATATGGCTTCAGGAAACTTGTAAAAGAGAGAACAAACCTTTCATAGCATGTCTGCCTTACTGTTGATCAACAAGGTGTCAAGGACGCCCAGCCAATGAGAGCCAGCCAAACAATTAAATCAGGAACTGCCCAGGCATTCCATTCTGTGTCAACAACCCAGGGCCCACCCTGGAGATTCTTAGCATTTCAATCTGCAAGTGTAACACTGCTCAACAGGGCTCTTCTCTCTTTCCTTCTCTCTCTCTCTCTCTATCTCATTTAAGCTTCCATCTCTAAGTCCTGGGGATAAGGGAACTGTCACCATCAAAGAATGTCAACAGCGTTGCTCAGGAGTCAGAGGTGCGTTGCTTACACACATACTTCCTTTGTTCTTTCTTTTGGCTCTGCCCTTCAATGGGCATTCCAGAGGGTACTGATTGGTCCCTTGGCATGCTGCCTAGTATGTGTTCAAGAGAGGCAGATAGAATTGTATATCTTTCAGTGTACTTTTTACCTCCTCAAGGGTAACTAGGAGGTAAAAGTTTCTGAAAAGTAAACAACACAGCTTCCCAGTGGCTTCCATCCTCTTCCATCCCTTCTGTTTTCTAAATAAGGACATCAACAGTAGTTGTTGAAATGGTGAAGAATTTTATATTCAATATCACAGCAACCCTGGAAGGTGGGTGCTATTATTATCACCAATTTACAGATGAGGAAATTGAGGCTGAGAGGTTCAATGACTTGCCTGGTGTCATACAGCTATTAAGCATCTGGGGTAAGATGGATGAAAAAATAACCAGATAAGACTAAGTGATCTAAGCAGGGAATTGTCTTAATGACACATCCCTAATGCCCTCCCTTCTCACAAGATCCTCCAAAGTTACTTGTCATTCCTCGATCATGAAGGTTTGGTTCATGGTGTGGTCTGTCTCCTGGGCTGTTCTATGACCCTCTGTGGACATGAACAGGTCCCATGTAATTCTGCCTCTCCATCAGAAGTTAGCCCCATGTGGTTTTAGCTATCTGGGGCTTCTCTGAGCCATCTATTATCCAGAGATTTCCTATGACTATCTGGATAGGAACAGGAGGGAACCAGGGAATTCCTTTCCTGATTAAGGCTTTAAGCAATTAGTCAAGCTTCTAAATCATTTGATGCAGTAGACTGTTGGGTAAATCTTCTCTGGCTCTCAGATTCTTCGTCTTTAAAATGAGAGGACTAAGCAAAATAGCCTCTAAGGTTCCTCCTAACTCTATTAGTTCTTTCATGCTGATCCCACCTAAAAGAGGGCTCCTAGTCTTGAAGCAATGTCACCTCATAACAGAGCCATCATTATTGTTGGATATGTCAGCTGTAACCGAGATCATTACATTCTCTCCATATCTGTTACAGTTTGACCAGGGGTAACTGACAATGACTCATTCTCCTCAATCATGGAGATCTGTATTTCAGTATCATTCTAGCATTCTTTTTGGTCCCCCTCATCTTTTTTACTCTCAAATGTATACGCACACGCGTGCACGTGTGCACACACACACACACACACAAGTGTTATTTTTCAAGCAAATCAATAATAGCTGTCCTTCAGGTGTCTCCTTCATGAGGCCCCAGAAAATTTTCTAAAACTCAATTCCCCCAAGTGGAGGCATTTGTATATTCATAGAACCCAGGAGTGTTAGAACTGGAGGGCACCTTACAGTGTCTTCATGTACTCCAATCCACTCATTACACAAATGAGTTAAATGAAGCCCACTGAAATTAACTGACTTATCTCAAGGTTGCACAGTGAGAAAAGTGACAGAATTGGGGTTCAAAAATGGTTCCCACCATCTTCTGACTCCTTCCAGTCTCCAGATGAATCATTGGCATCATGAGTTTGTCTGAAGATGTGTAGTATTGTGCAGGGAACACTAGATTTGAGGTCAGAAGGCTTAGGTCTGAGGCTGGGCTCCAACATTTATGAACTATGTGGCTTGGGCAAATTACTCAACCTCTCATGGTGACTTGGTTTCCTCATCTGTTAAATATAGATAAAAGTACCTGGTCTGCTGTATTTATATTATTTATATCTAGCTATATCTAGATAGATAGATATACACATATATACATATGTATGTATGTATGTATGTATATATGTATATATCCATGTTATTGTTATTAATATTCATTTGCATGGACACTTTGGTCCCTGGGAACATTGAAGAACCAAGTGGTTACACAAGGCCCCCTCAAGACCCCAATATCCCTACAATGTCTTTGTGAAGTAAAGGAGAAAATAAAGCATTCCTCATCTTCCCTTCCCCCATAATGTTCTTTCCTAAATTACCTCCAAAGTTATTTCCATTTGATCCAGACAGCCCATACATAAGCCAAAGAGATTGTTTTCTTTTTCATAAAAAGGGGAAAGCCATCTATTTAGCCTGTTTGAGACACTTTCAGAAAATGATATATTGAGGCTGCAGTTATGCCACATTTGCAGCTTTACACATAGGCTGGTCCTTAATGAAGACTTAGGATCTGGCTACACGGGTGAATAACAGAATCTGACACAAAGAATCCTGGTAATAGAGACAGTTCAGGCAGCTGCATATGTACAGAGCAAGCTTCTTGTGATCCAAGAACATTGCACAACCCATGAGTTCTCATTTGGAATTTTGCTGTTTTCTTCCTCCTAGTTGGGCAAGGAAATAACATTCCAAAGACGGGCATCACTATAACCTAAAGGTGATGTATTTCTGAACAAAAGAATTAGGAAGTGCAAATGTAAAGGCTGTAAGAGTAATATGAACTCATCCTCTGTGGATAAATGGTATGTAGTCTTTTCCATGAAGAGGCAGCCTATTAAATATAATACCTTAATACATCTGGGATGAGTCATGAGGGTGAGTTAATTGGCAAAAATCTTAGCCTTCGCATTTCCTGATTTAATTTTTTTTTTGGTCTTGCAACCTGGAATCCATGACCCTAACAATTTTTTCCATTTTGCCCAAAGAAAATATTTGGAAATTTCTTAGTCTTTCAGATCTCCCCTAGAGTCAGCATAAGGTTGCTCCATACTTAGAACCTTGTCTCTGGCTTTCTCCCGGATTGATTAAGAACAACTCAACAAAGGCATATTCGGGGCAAGAGCCTCATTCTGACTCTGCAGGAGACACTGATGACCCCTTTGAGGGTACCTATGGGAGCAAAGTCACCATTTGCTTCCCTGTGGCATGAGGACCAAGATGTCCCAATGCTCTCCCTCATGGGTAAATCTGTAAAGATTTCTCTATTTGTTTCTAATCTGCAAGGTGGAGAAATCAGATGGTGCTTTTTTAATGTGTCTGGCATACATGTGATGCCACAGTGAATGTGAGATAAAATTTTTCCTCTTGGAACTTGTATTCTAAAACGGAAAGATACGGAGACTCTTTTTTGTTTGTTTCTCAAAAAGGCCATCTCACGAAGTAGATTGTGATATTTACTCTTAGCTGAGATGGGTATCCATTTGGATCTTTTAGTCACCATCGTTCTCCTTCCAATACCCTGACATTTCATACCTCCTCAGTTATGTAAGGAATGGGTTCATAGGATTTGGACCTATTGGAAGAAACCTTAAAGGTCTTATAGTCCAACTCTTTTGTTCACAAATGAAGAAACTGAGGACCAGGGAGGCTATGTGACTTGTCCAAGGGACACAGAGGTAGCAGGTAGCCCAGGCTAGAGTAAGAAGCAAAGAACACAGTTGTTTTGTTTTGTTTTGTTTTGTCTTACTTCTTTTACTTCAAATCCAATGATGTTTCCATGTTGTGCCTTTCCACTTCATTTCCAGAGTTTGTTGAAGAGGTATAAAATTTAGATCATTCATGTCTCTGCATCCTTGTAATATTGTACTTACCCTACTCAATCAATCAACCTGCCAACAAACATTTAGTGTGTATACACTAGTGTGTATGATAATTCACTGTGACATGTTCTGTGGCTACCAAAACAAAAATGTAGTTGCCTCTAACCTCAGGGAGGTTGTATTCTAGGGTGTGGGGTATAAAGAGGAGAGGAACACGTAAGTAGAAACAAAGTACATATAAACTAAATCTAAGTTAGATGTTTTCCAAACAATTCTCCGTCCTATTCTTAAAACTTCCACAATTAGGGGGGATTCCATAATTCCATTTAAGTTTATTCTTATAGAGCTGCCAATACCATCCCTGCCTTCAAAGGGTTGGGGGGGAGAACACTCCTTTTGACAGAGATGCAGGTGATATGACAAAGTGACTTTCCTAAAGTACAGATCTGACTACATCCCTCCACTATTCAACAAAGTCTGTTGTTATTGTTAAGTCATTTTGGTCATGTCCAGTTCTCCATGACCCCATTTGGGAGCATTTTGGCAAAGATAGTAGAGCAGTTTGCCAATTCCTTCTCATTTTACAGGTGACGAACTGAGGTAAACAGTGTTAAGTGACTTACCTAGAGTCACACAGCTGAGGCTGGATTTGAACTTAGGTCCTCCTGACTCAGGGAGGTGCTTCTATCTACTGTCCCACCTAGCTACCCATCAGACTCTAGTGGTTCCATATTGCCTCTGGGATAAAATACAAATGCTTCTGTTTAGCTTTTAAAGCCCCTCACAACCTGTCCCTTACATATTTTCCTAGTCCCATACATCATCCCACCCCAACCACTCTAGTCTGCATCTCTTTTCCTTATGTGCCATCCTATTGGCTATCCCCCACCCCTAGAGTGTTCTTATCACCTCTTCATCTCTACTTCATACAATTCACTTCCTTCAAGATTCGCCCTTTCACAAAGCCTTTCCTAATCCTCCCAATTGTTAGTACCCTCCTTCACAAACTATCTTGGAATTAATTTTTTTGAATTTAATCACTTTATAGTTATTCTGCATATGCTTGTAGTTGTCACCTTCTCTGCTAGGATATAAGCTTTGTGAATAAGGATTGTTGCATTCATCATTTTTTGTAACCCCAGTGCCTGACACATAGTAGACTCTTAAGAACTTTATTGTGATTGATTGAATGACTCAAACTGTTTGCCTCCTAACATGAACAACCCTTTGGGGTCCTTTGCCTCACACTGAGGTCCCAAGAATGTAGCCTTTTTTTAAATTTCCCATATCTTCCCTCAGTAGTAAATTTTGAGTACAACCAAAATAACTTTACACCAAATAAGAGAATGCATAAGGATACACATTACATTCAGTGATCAGCAATTATAGGTACAGTGAAAAGGTGCAGAGTTTCACTTTGTCCAAGGGACAAGGCCTTAGTCTTGAATGACATTGGTCCTTCTCTAACACCTAGACTTTCATTGATCCAGGTCTCCTGGTATACAAGAAATATGCCTTTTCTACTTTCTTCCACCCTGCTTCTAACCCCTTGCACTAGCTAAACTCTCCATAATCCCCTTGATCATTGAGGCAGTGGGTTCTCTCAGTGGTTCCTTTAGTCTTTCCCCAAGGCCAGGCCAAACCATATGACCAGGTTGCATATCTAACCTGCTATGTCAGCTGCTACAGAAGTCTCCCCTAATCCACCACCTTCTGGCCCACTCTTCCCTCGGGATGCTTGACTTTGTTTTTGTCTTCTGCTTGGTTGAACCTAGAGGGATCTCCAGTAGAATTAATTTTAACCATTTGAGGTGGAAATTTACACATCTAAATCATCATTTACTTGACATTCCTGGAAGGGAGAGGGACTGGAAGTAGAAAGGCGGTGGGCGGGAAGAGTAGCAGTTCCTAGAGACACCATTCCCAATAGGTATCTCAGCCATCTGAGAGCAAGTTTTCCTGGTACACAATGCTGGTCTGTTCTAGAGGCCAGAATGGTTTTCATTTTACTCAGCGTTTGGCAAAGGGAGTTGTGAGGTGGTTATGGATTGGGTGACTTTCCCTCTGCTCAAATAGGCAAGGATGATTTATTTCACAGCTTCCTAGTTTTCCATAGAGAGAAGGGAGGTGAAGGGGCTAGGGCTGGGGGTGAGATGAGTGGGAGGGAGGGGGGAAGGGGAATGGCAAGATTTATATCCAGATGGGAATGCAGAAACTAGGGTGGAGGTTGCCTTCAGGACTCTACAATGGGGGCTATTCATCAAGACGACTGTGAAACGTTCAGGGTTAGAACATATTCCATCTGCTTAATCACTAATAAAGGCTGAGGTCCCAGCAAAGAAGGAGCTAAAGTGGGAGCTGACTCCCAGCTCATATGTCTCCATAGAAAGTCTCCCCATTGTTTGAGCTTCTGACCTCACCTTTCTCTACCCTTTATTGTCTGTGGGAGTGAAGATTCAGTTTCTTTCTCTTTGGGTCTAATAGTAGCAAAGTACTTTTCCAGTTTCTGTATGGTAGACCAGGGTTGCACCACACTGCATTGTCAAAGGGTTAGGATTTGGAATTGAAAGACCTCGGTTTAAACCTCAGCTCATGGCGCTTATCACCTGTGTAACCCTTAGGAGTCACTTTTCCCTCCCTGGGTCTCATTTGCCACAGTTGCAAATTGAGGGATTAGACTAGTTCATATCTAATGTGCCTTGTAGCTCTAGAACCTATGATCTCTAGCATTCATGGCACGTCTCAGTGAGGGAATAAGGAACAGAACTGATATTCCCTCATCTTACAGATGGTGATACCAGAGCCCAAAGAAATGAAATGATTTCCAAAGGCTCGGTCACACAGTGAAGCAATGTTAAAGAAAGAATAAAGACCCAGGTGCTAATAGTTTCCCTCCACCAGGGACAGAGAGAGAGGGAGAGAGAGAGAGAGAGAGAGATAGGGTGAGGGAGAAAGAGAGGGAGAGGGAGAAGGGAGGGCCGGGGGAGAGGAAGAGAGAGGGGGAAGAGGAAGAGAGAGAAAGAAGAAGAAGAAGAAGAAGAAGAAGAAGAAGAAGAAGAAGAAGAAGAAGAAGAAGAAGAAGAAGAAGAAGAAGAAGAAGAAGAAGAGGAAGGAGAAAAGGAAGGAGAGAAAGGGAGAGCAAGAGAACAAACAAAACAAGATGCTACTTCCACTTAATGCACTATCCCTCCATGTTTTGCAGTCATCTGTCAGAGATGTATGAGGTAAGCTGAAACTGACCTCGACCAGCCATTTTGGCCAACTGGTCACCAGAGCTCTTAGAAAATGTCAGTGAGTATGTATCATCATCTCCTATCTTTCTGTTTGTCTTTGTGCTTTACACAAAATGAAGCTGAACCCCCTGCCTTGGGCTTCTTCTCTGCCCACTGGAATCTTTGCTCACTAGTTGTCATGCCTTTTGAACATGGGGTTGTTGTGCCTGAGTGCTCGTTTCTTGCTGGGCAGTGATCAATTCCAAGAAAAACCCATTCTTGTTGAGTTATTTTTGAATGTTATGCAAACATGTCTAAATTATGTTGCAGCCAATTCCACCCTGAGATCTGTTTTTGACCTCACTTTAATTCAGGCAAGAAGGAATAGAGAGGGAGAGAGGGAGAGAGAGAGAGAGAGAGAGAGAGAGAGAGAGAGAGAGAGAGAGAGAGAGAGAGAGAAGAGATGGATGGAGGGAAGGAAGGAAGGAAGGGAGGGAGGGAAGGAGGAAAGAAGGAAGAAGAAGGGAGAGAGGGAAGGAGGGACAGAGAGAGAGGGAAGGAAGGAAGGAAGGGAGGGAGGGAGAGGAGGGGAGGGGAGAACAAGGGAGGGAAGGGGAGGTGAAGGGAAGAGAAGGAAGAATGTACCCTCTTTGTTTCAAAATGCTGAGATTTCACCTCCAATCAGATGAAGGATTTTTTTTCTAAATGGTGTGTACAATGAAAAGGCATCACCTCAGCCCCCTCTGATATTTCTGGATGGTGAAAATAGAACTTTCCATGCAGGATATTTCAGGGCCAAGCTGTTCAGTGCCCTGGACAAGGATGAACAGAATTAACCCAGACAGGCTTTCACTACACCATCACAGATCTGCTGTGAGATGGATAACAGGCTGCCTTCAGGGGACAAGACAGGACTGGCTCCTTTAAAAGCCCTCCCCTGGAGAGGGCCAGAGTTTGGCTATGACTAAACAAGAGAGCTTGGCTCTGTGGGTTCAGAAAATGCCAATTAGGATTCAGGCAACAATCTGAATTTGATTCTTGTCTCTAACAATGATTTTCTGTGCGAGTCACTATATGCCTCTCTAAGTCTTGGTTTCTTCGACTGTTAAATGAATGAAAACAATCTGTAAGAGGGATTTTCAAATCTTGTTACACAAAACTCCTAAATTCCATATGGTATGTCTAGGAGATGGGGTGGGAGGGTTCCTTGAATGTGGAGCCAGGGCAGTTAGTCCTCATCATTTCCCCCTTTCCCTCCTTTCTCTTGCATCCCTCATCCTCTTCCTCTTTCTCCTCATCAAAAACTTTTATAAAGCAATTACTAATGAAAGGTGTTTCTAAATTGGCCTCAGAAATGGGTGACTAAGACAGCTTAGACGCTTACGTTCTTAGGAAGCTCTGTTACGTACAGGCAGAGACATAAAGGTCGCAGTAAGCACCAGAAAAAAAATTGGTTAAAACAAGAATAATTGATGCAGCTAAAATCCATGATCTAGCTAATTTCCACAAAGAGCAGTAAATGAGTGGATTGTGCCTCTGTTGATACTTCTAGTCTCAATCTAATGACTTGTTTATTCCACTGAAGGCTGTTTTATTCATCAAAGGCATTCCATCAGAGACATCGTTGACTCCTTTGTATTTCCTAGCAAGGTAGCAGCTACTGAGAAAGTGCCTTAAACCTCACAGAATAAAATTTAAAAGATATTACAACAAAAAGAACACCTTCAATAAGCCTAAGGATCAAAAGACTAAATGCAAACACAATTCCTCACTCTGCCATACTCCACAGATATTTTTTTGATTTTCAACTTTAGTTTGGGCTTACTTGAAGCAGGGAGAACTGCAGACAGATTTAAAAAGAGAGATGAACACAGTAGGCCAAGTGGGCCAAGGCACCTGCCAGAAGAATGAGGTTGATATATGTAAGGAAACAGGAAGGAAGCCCTCTGAGTCCCTCAGTGGGATACATAGTATAAATACAAGGAGTTATTTGTTACCATTCTCTTGGGTGTATATTATCATTTCAGGCATGGGTACCCAGGCTCTTCTCCTTCCAGCTCAGGATATAAAAAGCTATTTTCAAGTAATGTTAGTAGCAAGCATGGGTATTACACAAGCTGCTGACCTAGTGCCTGCCCTGCGATCACAAGCAGATCCAATTTTGCAAAATGATATTTTTACAGTGACATAACATTTCCACATTGCCCTCCCCCACCCCCACCCCCCACTATAGACCCATGGAAGGTGTGGGCAACATAGCCAGGTTCTGGCCTGTGAAAATATTTTATCTCCTGGGTCCGGCTGGCTGTTGATGTCTCTTTCCTGCGGTTATACAGTACTGGTCAAGATGAATTGTCCTGGATGAAGTGAGTCACTTTGAAATGAAGAAAAGGAGACTGTGGAGGGGAGAGGTTTGAGGAGAGGAAGCTTAAGGGTTTCTTTTATCCTCTTAAGTTTCCAGAAGATTATGGAAGCAGAGAAAAGGAATTTAAAGTGTGGTTCTTGTCATAAAAGACATTGAGTGGAAAACCTATTGTGGGGATCTGCTTTTATCCTCTGCTCTGTCACTTCCAGAAAAGCATGGGTTTAATTTATAAACCCAAAGATAGATGCCACTCCCTGTCAGCTGACCAGAACTAACCTGAATTCCCCAAGCCCAGATGGCCTTATTTTCCAGCCATTCTCCTCTAAGTAACAGAGTTGGTAACACCTAATACCCACCAAGCTCTCTCCTTCATTCTCCATTGGTAGGTTTGTCTATACTCCTCTAAACATTGTTACTGGTACAAAATTCAGCCTTATGTGTGTGCATCTATATGCACATGTGGATGCATAAAAATATGCTGCCAAAGGACAGCATTGATCATTTCCTTTCCCCATTGCCTAGCAAATGGAATCTTAAATTCTCAGAATGACACTGGGGAATCCCTGAGTTCTGGCCCCAGTGGGAATGGCTGCCTGGGGCAATGGAGAGAATACAGGGTCTGAAGTCAGAGGACTCACGGTGAGATCTGGAGGTGCCATTGGAGATATGTGGGGCATAGACCAACTTATTTAAGCTCTCTTATTCTTGGTTTCCTCATGTGTGAAAATGAGAGGACTGGACTAGATGAGAGGCAGCTAGGGTGGAAGAGCAGATAGAATACTGGGCTTAAAATCAGAAAGGTCAGCCTCTTGTCGACTGAATGACAAATCGCTTATTCTCTGCCTCAGTTTCCTCATCTGTTGCTTGTTGTTTGTCCTACTTGACGAGGACCATTACATTAAGGAGGTGATGCCATGACACGCAAGTGAATTGGATTTAAGTGTAAAATGGCTGAGGGAGGGGGAGGGGAAGGAAGGGACTCAATAGCTTTTATGATTTCTTCCAGTTCTAAATCTACATTCCTATGATCTTTCAGTTTATTTCCAGCTCTGAATGTATGAAGGAATGCCTTCTCATTCCTCTGCTACTGTCCCACTACTCTAATACATACTCTCTAATATCATAGTTAAACTTTAAGCTCATTCAGGATGGAAAATCTGTGTTAGTTATCTTGGTATCTTCCCTAATGCCTTGCCCATAATGGGTATTCAATTAATATTTGTTGAATTGATGATTGATCTACTCAAAAATTACCAAAGTTAGAAGAAATCTCAAAAGTTATCCAGTCCAATCCATATATTTTTAAAATAAATTTTATTTCTCACTTATCAAAAAATTGGTTTTCCTTCTTTGTTATTCCCCCCATTGGAGGAAAAAAGGCAGACTCCTTACGACAAATGTGTGTGTGTGTGTATGTGCGTGTGTGTACACGTGTATATACGTGTGTATATATATGTATATATATATATATATGTAAGCAAAACAAGCACAGTGGTCATATCTAAAATACTGTGTTGTTATATTCAATATTCTATTAATATTCTATTAAAATATTTAATCATATACCCTGAGCCCATCAACCCCCAGTCCAGAAGTGGATAGTATGCTTCGTCATTGGTCCTCAGGGATCACAGCTGATCACTAGGTTAATCAGAGTCCTTAAGTCTTTCACAGTGATAATCTTTTTTACGTCATTATTATTATTCTATAAATTGTTCTCCTGATTCTTCTCAGTTAACCATGTATCAGTTCATACAATTCTTCCTAGGTTTCTTTGAAACTGTTCCTCTCATCATTTCTTATAGCACAGTAGTAATCCATTATACTCATATATCATAATTTGTTCAACCATTCTCCATTTGATGGGTACCTCATAAGTTTGCAGTTTTTTGCTAATTATCAAAGGAGCATAGATGGATATAAATAAATAAAGACTGATATCTACAAATCGATATCCATCTTTGTATCTTCATGCCACTATTCCCAGCACTCTATCCACTGTACCATCTAGGTACACACACAAAATAACTAAAAAATTCCAAGCAATTTATAGACCTCACACAGTCTGTCCATAGGCCACTTCACTAGAAACTTGAGAAAATCTCTTTCCTTGTGCTTCTGGGCTCTGAGCATAGAGGTATACTGATAGAGACCATCCTTATCAGCCTATCTCGTCCTTGTCTGCCCGCTGGCTGGCACTTGTCCATCCGTACTGCAGCTACCTATTTTGGGAAAACTAACCCAGTAGCAAGTATTCCCTGATGAGTCGTAAATCACAGCTTGGTGCTTATCATATTTTTGGCAGAGCTCTTTGTTCAAACCAGGCTAGCAAGCCTTCTGAAGGTCAGGAAAAGGGAAACAGTGGAAAAGGGTTGGGAGAACAAAGGCCAAACAGGGCATGAAAGACCCAGGGTGCTAGGCCTCCATGCCTCTTCGCCATATGTTTTAAGGCAAATCTAGGGATTGTGTTTTTGTTTTTGTTTTGCTTTGGGTTTTTTTTTCCTTCTTTTCCCTCAGTTGTGCCTGGGAGAAAATTTATGTGAGAAAACAGGAAGTTGGGAAATAATAAAGCAGCAAAAAGTATTTTATTGAGGGAGCATTGGCAGGGCCATACCATCTTGCTCCATCAGTATGCCTGGTCCATTTGCGTGATGGCTGTTTCATCTCCTGGCTTCTCTTTTAGCCCTGTAAATTCACGCTTTTCAGTTTTTACAGAAGAGTTTATGAGCTGGGAGGCAGGGATGTTAGGGGATCTGTTGTCAGGAAGTACATTGAGCAATGAACTGACCATCAGGTATTTTTCTTTCCTTTGCTCTACGTGTCTAGTAAACCAAATTTCCATATTGGCTGAGAGGTCAGAAAGAGGTCCATAGGGACAAGACGTAGAAGCCGAGAAGGACGGGAATGAAGTCTTCTTGAAAATCTGTGTCTCTGGTCTATTTTGGTTTCAAGGAGAAGGAGACTGCAAGACTCAAGCTGTGGTCCTGGTAGTGCCATTTGGTCCTTTCTAAAGAATGCTCTAGATTTTTTTACCTACATGGGCCTCAGTTTCCTTATGAAAGGATTAGATCAGACAAATGTTAAAACTCCCTTACAGCACTAGCATGCTATAATTCTGTGAGTTTTTTGTGTTAAGATGTAAATAGGAAATCTTTTCTTACTGATGTTTAAAATTTAAGAGTCCATTGAATTGACATTGGTACTCTATAGCAATAGTGCCAAACTCATAGAAATGGGGTCAGTAAATCATACTTCAGGATCCCTGCAGGTCACATATTGACTTAGAAAACCACATATTAAATATTATCTATGTTATATTATATTTTTATTTATTTTGTTTTAAATATCTCCCAATTATATTTTAATCTTATTTATGGTACACTGAGGAGCATTGATAGCTGCATGTTTGATGTCTCTGTTCTGTCCTATAGCTCGACAGTTAATATGCCCAGGATAGGAAAGGGGTAGAAATCACCAGCTGAGTGAATGTTCATATAGGTGATGCTTGGGAGGTGTAATAATAGAACTAATGAATGAATATAAAAGCATATATTAAATAATTGTGATGTATCAGTGACTGTGTTAAATGCTAAATATAGTCCCTACTCTCAAATTGCTTACAGTTCTAATGGGGGAAAGGTAACACATTTGTTGGTTGGTTGTTGTCCTTCATTCTTGAAGGGGACCAAAATGACCTCACTGTCTTGGGGTCAAGCTACAGTGTGTCCAACTGTGCCTGATTAGACTAACATGAGCTCAGAATGTTCTACCACAGGTCAGGCACTAATAGTCCATATGAACATTTGGAAAGGAGGAGGCTCTAAATTTGTGTATCTCACATATCTTCTGTGCTATGTAATTCTGCTTTGCTCATAGAGCACAGTGCCTACTTTGATGCAGATATGGCATGCTGGGCAGTCCTGTGCCGGGGCACTAGGGCAGCCAGAGTTGGAAGGGTAGGAGGCCCAGGAGCAGAGTCTGAATACTGGTATTGAGAGTGCCCACCATTAAGATTTGGAAATGGCTACAAGTGGTAAGATAGTCTGATTCTGGTCAAGATAAGGTGAAATCAAACCTCTCAGAGCCCTGGGTCCCAGGAGTGGGAATCTGAGTTCTTGTGATGGGAAGAGAAGGAGGAGGAGGAAGAGGAGGAGAAGAGTCAGACTTCATGAAAAGGAACTATGAGAACCAGGAGGAAAAGGGAATTGTAAGAAGAAACAAGAGAAAGAAACAGTAACTATTAGAAGGAGCCTGAGTTCTGGAAGAGGAAAAATGAGATGGAAAAGTAGTCAAGAAAATGGGAAAAGGAAGAGAAGATAGGAGAGCCTGGTCTAAGATGGAGAGGCTTAAAGGTGAGTGAAAACAAAAGATTGCCAAGTACTTTAAACAAATAATCTGTTTCATTAGCAATAACATTGAACATGAACAGAATTAAACTTCTTACCTTTTCATCTCCACAAATCAATTCCACTGCATAAAATAACCCTTTAATTCAGTCCTTTGCTCCAAGTCTCCAATCAGATTCTTGGTCCAGCCTTTCTTGTTAACGGCTTTTATGGCTGAGGTGACTTGGCTGAAATCAGAAGTCATCAGGATGATGAGATCTCCAGACCTCACACTGTTGGGAGTTCTACATTGTCCCACCCAACACAGACAATTTCTTCTTCCAAAGCTGTGTTGATGCCTCATCATAGCATGGAGAGGACACTGAAAGAGATTCTCAAATGCTTTGTCAGCAAAAACACAAGGACAAGCAAGTCCTTCTTACCTGGAAAGGTATCGTATTTTCTATTGTGTTGTAATTTTCAAATACAAGCTGAGCAGTATGAACACCATGTACATATAAGCTATGTACCATACAAACAGGAGGTAATCTCAGATGGAAGGCAATAGCCGTGAGAGAGGAGACAGACTGGAAGAGACCACTAGCATTAGGTTAGATTTCAACAGAGTCTTGAAGGAAACCAGAGAAGCCAAAAGTTTGAGGTGAGGGCCGAGAGCATTTCTCTGAGGAACAATGAGGTCATTTTGGACAACAGGGTGCATGGGACCTGTATAGTACCATGCAAGAAGACTGGAAAGGTAAACTGTGGTCAGATAATGAAGGGATTTAAATGCCAAAGCAAGGAATTAATATTGGATGTGGAGGTTATATGGAACCATCAGAGTTTATTGAGGAAAATGATATGGTCATGTTTGTGCTTCAGGAAAATCAGTTTAACCATTGTCTGCAAGGTAAAAAAAAAATCTCTGCCTCATTTTTTTTTCTACATGAAATAAGGGAAATGTGCAACTGCCCCCTACTAAATTAAAAAAAAAAATCTTCAGTTGTCTTCCTTTGCTTTATGTATATTGTACATACTCATAATTTGCACATTTTCTCCTCCACTAAAATGTAACCTGTTTGAAGGCAAAGGGAAAAAATTCCATGAGGACAGAGACCATAGCTTGTACTTCTCTGTCCTTTCCCTAGTACCTACATAGATGGTTTGAACATAATAGGCTCTATAAATCACTTCACTTGGTGAGTCACTGTCTTTCTGGGGAGCCAGTATTAGTTTCTACTAAGTACCAATTACTACCAGCTTCTATACTTTACTAGGTAAAATGGTGAATCAACTTCAAATGGTGTCATTGCTTTCCAAAATGCTGTTGGAGATAGGTGCATTTCCACTGCCAGTGGATGGCAATTCTGGAATTCAATCAGACAAACTAAGTTTTTATGGTGGTTTAATTTAATCAAGAATTATTAAATGAATGGATGGGTAAAATAAAAAAAATCAATGTTGAATAAAATACCTCTCTTGCTAACAGGTTCCAATGCTCCTTTCTGATATTATTTATATCAGCAAGATAAATCTATAAAAATCAATTTCATAAAGATCTCTAGAAAAGGGCCTAAAACTTTCTTTTTATTGCCTATATTAATCTGATTTTAACACATTATAGAAGAATGGACATTAGCCAAGTACATTATAGTCATGTACTATGGAGGCAGAAATCTATTTTTATAACTGAACCACTTTTCTAAATTGACACTGGTGCCTATGAAACCATAGTTCTATTAAAATGTTGCAGCTGTGTGGAGCCACCCTCCTAGTCTCTAAGCAAAATGTTTCCCAATCTTTACATTTGTTTTTGAACAACCACCAGATCATACACCTATCTTTACAGATGTTCTTAATGTATTTCTGCCACATGGAACAGTGGTATTGGTAAGCTCTTGTGCTTTATGAGTCAATCCAATAGAAAATAGAGTTTTGGGGTGTGTGTGTGTGTGTGTGTGTGTGTGTGTGTGTGTGTGCACGTGTGCGTGTGTGTGTGTTTAACAGATAATTTGCTTCTTATTCTCTATAACCATGTGGGCCCACTTGTTACTGTGATAAAAATATTCAATTAATTCATATGGAAGGCCATGCACATCCTCCAAGACCAGTGACTATCAGCCCAGGATTTGTAATACCCCAGAGAATCATCAGTTATCTCAAGGACTATTGGAAAATTCTCAAATCCTCAGAAACAAATGACTAGACTTGAAATTCACTTTAATGTGTACATGATGTACATACATGAGGAATAAGCCCTTTGGCTTGAGGGTTGGAGGTAGAGATCATGGTAAGAAATAGAAGAAAGAATGAAGTTCAAGGGATGCTCATAGATTATTATGACTCCTGAAGGTTTGGGTCCATGATCCAGAAACATAACAGACACTTACTATATGTTTTCTATTGGGTTCATTAGCCTAATACCTCGAAGGCTGAGTTTAAAGGAAATAAATCATCTTGCTCTTAGCGTTTACGTGTCAGTTTCTCATAATATCAACCATTTGAATCAAAAGTGAAAAGTTCAGCCAAATACTTAAAGAAACATGTCAAAATCTCAGAATCTCCAAGTTAGAAGGGACCACAGAAGCCATCAAATCTGATCCAAATTGGAATAAGAATCCCCTCTATAACCTTCCCAAAGAGTGATCATCCGTGCTTTAATATTATGGGAGAGGAGAAGTTGGCCCCTTCCAACTTAGAAATTATGTGACTTTATGACTCTCAACTGCTGTGCTCTGCAAATTAAACCTTTCAAAATGCTGGCTATGATTTCATTAGTTCTTTTGGCTGCCACATCACACCGCTGGCATCTCCCACCTTCCAATTTGTAACTGTGAAGCTGATTTTTAAAACCAGAAAAAGTTAAGATCTAGCCTTATTGTATTTCATCCTATCAGCTCTAGAACAATATTTCAGCCTATTAAGATATTTTTGAATTCTGACTTAGCCATCGTGTATATTAGTGACCATTCTCTTTATTGTATTCCTATTTGATAAGTGTGTCTTCTATTTCTTTATCTAAGTCATTAATAAAAATTCCTAAGACAGGGCCAAACACAGACCTTTGGGTTACTCCACTGGATATGTTCTCAGTTAAAATTGAGCCATTCATGATACCTTTTTGTGTCTGATCATTCAATCATTTCATAATCTTCCTAATTATATTATCACCTAGCCCAGTGATATCAAAATCAAATAGAAATGGATCCCAGAAAGCTTCATGTTGACTTAGAAAAACCATAAATCAATATTATCTACCTTGTATTGTATTTTTATTTATTTTGTTAAACCTTTCTCAATTACATTTTTATCTGATTCAGGCCATACCCGAATGCCACTGAAGGGCCTCACTTTTGGCACCTCTGATCCAGCCTACATCTCTCTATCTTGTTCAGAAGGTTATTATGAATGATTTTATCAAATTCTTTGTTAAGAAACTAGGTAAGCTAGGTCAACAGCACTCCTCTGAATTAAAAGTCTTATAACCCTGTCAAGAAAAAAAAGGGGTTAGTCTGCCATCATGTATCATTAACCTATCCTTAAGGACACCTGGCTCTTGCCATCTGCCCTGCCACAGAATGCTTAGGATTGCCAGGCCTTTGTTCTGCAGCTAGACTCCTGCATTTAGAATGCAAGCTCCTTGAATGCAAAAAAAAACCTGCCTCATTTTCTTTTTCGATTTATCTATAGCATTAAGCAGAGTGCTTGGTACATAGTAAGTACTTAATAATTAATTACTATTATTCATCCATCCATCCATCCATCCATCCATTCATTCATTCAGGAAACTATGCTAAGGGGCTTTTTAATCCCTCTTTCCTGTTCTATATGTTCATTACCCTCTTAATAATACACTCTAGAATTTTTCCGGGAAATAGCATCAACCTCTGGTTCTATATTTGATAGGCTCCTTTCTTTGTCCTTTTAAAAAATTGGAGTAAGAGTCTTGTAGCCTCTCTCCTATTTCCCATGATGGACCATGGTTCAACAATCCCATCTACCAGTTCTTTCAGTACCATAAGATTTTCTTCTTTTTTGGCAAGTAACTTGAATTCATTTACGGCAACTCTCTGCTCTCTTATTTCCTTAAATATTTTGGATCCCACCTCGATATTAACCATTTTCATTCTATTCTTTCCAATGCACAAATCATTCTCCTTGTTGGAGAAAAAGAAGAGACGTATATATAAGCTGAACATTTCTGTCCTTTCTTTTTACAGCGTACATTATTATCCCATTTACCTTGAGCAGGTGCTCTAATCCCTCTTTGATCTTCCTCTTTTTTTCACCAATAAAAGCCTAAAATTCCCTCTGTTATCCTTTACATTCCTTGTTTGCCTTATCTCATTCTGAGTTTCTGAGTTACTGATATTATTCTTACAGGATCATGACACACTTATATTCATCCCAATTCCTGTCATCTATACACATCTATTATAAAATTTAAAATCTCTGTCCTTGTAGTCTCTGTAGTCTCTGTCGACAACTCTCCCTTTTCCTCCTCACTGGAATTTATTCTATTTGCTTTGCTAGAATTTAATTCGTGAGAGCTTCCCATTCTTCCTGAACTGACTTCTAGAATTTAGGTCATTAGATCTTACCCACTCTTTCTTTTCCCTTTGGATTGAGACTTTCAAATATTTGCCCTTTGAAAACTTGATCTCCTAAAATCTAGGGTACATGGCAGGCTTTCATCTTCTCTTCCAAGACGAATTCTAGGATGAAATGGTAACTTCCTCTCCCTCCTGTCACCTAGTTCCCATTATTTGAACTTCAGCAACCAGTCCATCTTCATTAGTCTCACTTCAGTGACCGTTGTGAAGGATGAAATTGTCTTTAAGGAAAACAAAAATGTATTAAATGCTCTGCTTTTATCAGAAAGAGAGAACTCTCACAGATATTCCCATAAATTGTTCCATTCATATTATATTTTGCCTTTGGGACAGGTTTGTGATTGGTTTTCTAACCCCTCACATTCCCTTCTTTATGCAGGTGGTCTGTAGTATATTCTCGTGATACTAGGACTTCTGTTTCTTTTGTTTTTCATTCTGTTGATCACTACCCAAAGGCTCTCTACCATGCTTTCCCCAAGCTGGTTCTTTGTTCCTTCTTCACAAGATTGCGCAATCCCAATTTTCAATGACGTTCAACTTCATCTTCTTTTAGCTGTTCTTTTAATGAAATTTACCTTTCCAAAGCCGTGGCTCTTCCAGTCATGGCTCCCATGACACCAAGTCTCAGTGACACATGTTAAAGGTAAATGACCTTCTTTTCTCTAGGGCCTCTAGTGGACACCCTGCTTGTTGCCAATGTTCTGTTCATTTTTATAGAGACAAATAAGGTCATGGATTTTATTCTTGGCTCCTTTCTTAGATTTTTTTTTCTTATTATAAGTGATTGGTCATCTCTACTGTTATTTTTTTCCCCATTTGCTGTAGTTACTATCAATAATGTCTGCTCTGGTAGATATGTTTCCTTCTTTCCCCACCCTTTTCAATTTTAAACCCCTTTTAAATAGATTTGCAGAATATATATGCACATATAGGTGTGTGTGCCTGTGTACTGTGCATATGTATGTGTGTGTATATATATATATATATATACACACACACACACATACATACAGATATACAAATATACTTTCACACATTTACATGTGTGTATATATGACTGCAAAAGACATATATGTGTATACACAAACACATATAAAACATTCATATTCTATATACATACCTACACATACACATATACATATGTACACATAAACACAAGTACTCCTATGCACAGTCAGTCAATAAACATTTCTTTTGTGTCTACTATGTGCCAGGCGCTATGCTAACCACTGCGGATACCAAAAGAGGCCAAAAACAGTCTACTCCCAAGAAGCCCACAGTCTAATGGCAGAGACAAAAAACAAACAAATATATGCGAATAAGCTTTATACAGGAAAATAGAAACTAATTCAAGGGAAGGTACTAGGATTAAGAGTGGTTTTGAAAGGCTCCCTATAGAAAATGAGATTTGAGTTGGGAATTCAAGAAAGCCAATAGGCAGAGATGAGGAGGGAGGGCATTCTAGGCATGGGGGATAGCCACAGAAAAAAATCTGGAGTCCAGAGATGATGTGTTTTGCTTATGGAACATTAAGGAATGTCATTGGATTGAAGGTGGGGGAATAAGATGTAAGAAGACTGAAAAGGTAGGGGGAGATGGGCTAGGTTATGAAGGACTTTGAACACCAAACATAGGATATGCATACACATACATACATGTACACATGGATATAGTTATGTATATCTGCACATTTATTTACATGGTATATATGGACAGATAGAGGAATAAATGTATTTGTGTGTATTGTATATGTTTGCATATGCATTTGTGTGTCTGTGCATATATGTGTATACAGACATACAAATACAGAACACATATCCACATCTTTCAGTGTGTATCGCAACACAATACACATATGTATGTATATACATTTATATGTGTGTGTGTGTTCTAGATTCTGTGTGGTAGCATTATTTGTACCCAGGCCCATCACCAAAAGCTAGTAGTAGCCATCAGAGTTGACAAGCCTGTCACTTCTTGGATACATGCCTCAGACATGAGATTTCTTTATTATTTTTGGTCAATGTGCTAAACATCATGGCTACTTGAGAACATCTGGATAATCTGCTTCAGTTTCATTTCAGTTTTCATTTCATTTTATATATTTTTTTAATTCTTGTGCTGAAAATTCAGTCTATCAGTTTGGGTGGTCACTGAGTGACTGAGAAAGGTGCCCTATACTCACATGTTGTTGCTGCCCCACCCAGGATCAACAGAGACTATATCTGGGAGGAGCTGGTCCACTCATCTCTGAACTCTCTTGGACTATGGATCTTTCTTTAATTTCCTGAATATTTTCTGCCCTCTTGCTGTGCTCCTGAGACTCCACTCTCCAAAATGGATAATAAGAGGCCATGCCTGAGAGGAGTTAAGTCACTCAGCTCTGAACTCTCTTGGACCATTTTTCCTCGTCTTCGCAGCAGACATTTTTCACCCTGCCACCATGCACCTTTCATTCTTTGCCCCACCACTTGCTAGCTTTTGCTCTGAAAACTATATCCAAACCAACACTACCATTGCCTCTGGAAAGGGAAGGTCAGCAGACTGCCCTATTATTGTGCTCACCACCTTTATGTCTTTTCAGATGAAAACAGCCTTTTGGGGCCACCATTTCCCCCAGTTTCTTATAGGTGTGGTTTTCCATTAGAATATAAAGCTCCTTAATGGTAGGAACTATTCTGCTTTTGTATTCTCACTCCTAACACACTACTTGGCACACAGTAAGCACTTTAAAAATAAATCATTCATCTTTGCCAAGAAAACCTCAGATGGGGTCACAAAGAGTCAGACATGACTGAAATGACTGAACAATAGGCACTTTAAATAACTTATCATTCGTTCATGCATTCATTCATTTTGAAAACATAAAGAGCATCCCTAGAACCCAGGACAGTCTTGTGCATGGTAGGTGATTAATAAATGTTTGATTAAAATGATGACCCAGCCATACTGCTACTAGAACTATATGTGTAAAGAGATCAAAGAGAGAAAGAAGAGGACCCATATGTATACAAATATGCCCAGTAGCTCTTTTCATGGTGGCAAAGAATTGGAAACTGAGCGGGGTGCCCATCAATTGCAGACTGGCTGAGCAAGTTATAGTATCTGAAGGTGCTAGAGTACTATTATGTTGTAAGAAGTTATGAAGGGAAGGATTTCAGTGAAACCTGGGAAGACTTTTATGCACTGATTCAAAGTACAATGAACAGAACCAGAAAAAATTATACAGTAAAAAAATTGTAAAGATAAACAAGTCTGAAAGTGTTAGGAATTCTAATTAACAAAATGACCAACCAAAGTACAGGTCAAAGATATAGCAAGAACACAATCTATAAATATAAACGTATATACACATGTACACACATATATGCATACATGTATGCACACATACACATGTATTTACATATTATATGTATATACATATATTGATATACATGTATGTGTATATATGTGTATATGTGTGCATGTGTTCGTCTATGTGTGTATGTGTATATACATATATGTATATGTGTATATATGTATATACACATACACACATATGTATATACACATTTCCCCCAGCATCTCAGAGGTATAATGTCCCTTATACCACCTTGGTCTATGAGAAGGAAGTGGATTAGGCTCACAGCTTAGTCCAGTTTCTATATACCATTAGTCCCACCAAGTTCAAATCCAAAGCTTGCTATGCCAGCTTCTCCTGAGGTGGCTACAATACCTGGCCCAAATACCTGAACTCTCAGATTCCCATGGCTCATGCCTCCAGGCCAGTTCGGGTACTCAGCTCTCTGTACCTAAAATGGAAAAGAAAGAACAAAAAGTTTAAAGACCCATGGCCAGTTCTCAGGGGGGCCATATGACTTAAGGGGTCAAGAAAAGGAGGTTGCCATAGGGCATTGTCTCCTTACTATGTGGTATAGGTGAAGGAGTTTTTCACCCTCAGACAAAATGCAGCAGAGCACCTCAGATGCTGAGTCAGGCCATTTTAAAGACACCGTCCTTTTCAGCTACTCAGCCAATTCTAAAAGGGCTGCTTTCAACCACATGGTAGACCAACACGTACTCCAATTCTCCAGTATTCCAAAATCATGAGCTTAGCAACTTCCATGTGAATGATTCCATCTTAGGTGGTCTAGGCATGCACCAAACCCTCTGTGAGTAATGGACGATACCTGAATGAGGGACTTCAATCCTCTAAGGAAAAAAGCCAGTTGAGAAAGAAATTCGCATAGAAGATAACCCAGCCAAGAAAACAAGAGGAATGTTGATAGACTATTAACATAAACAAACCAAGGCCTGTGTCTTCAGCCTTTTCTCAGCCTCAAATGCCATCCCATAAAGCAGGCTGTCAGAGGAACAGTACCCAAAAACCACGTGAGTGAGGCAAACAGCCTGACATCACAAGACATAAAACCCAGGCGATTTTATAGAGCTCAGGATGTTTAAAGAAGAAAAAAATGGCCAAGGGGAGATGAGGCCTGGACCATTAATGAAAGTTTGTTTTAAAATATTTTACATTTTTTATTAAAGCAGAATGGGCAGGATATAAGCACTATAAACTTTCTATGCAGAGGATGTTGCTGGCATTCCAATCCTGGGAATTATTGCCTTGTGCAAGGATCCATTCTGGCCTGCTTCACTTTACGGGGGAAGGGTTAGACTGGGTGTTTTTCTTATGTAACCAAAGAAAAGGTGGATGGACTTTTGAAAAGAGTGGACAGATTTTCCTTCCCTCCTCCATGCCTCACACTCCATTCTCTCACCTCTGTTACCTTGCTAGTGGTTGTACCCTGGCGTCCCATCTCTAAATTTATGCTCCAAGATCTCTAAGATAAATAAATAAGATTTATTTCCTGGGTACCGCCTTATTCTGGCAGAGAGAGAAGGTTCAAAATAAGAATAAGCTTCTTCTCTATGGTTCCCTTTCTTTTCTCCCCCTCTCCACTTAATGAAAGACACAATCAGTGTTAATTCCTTTAATACTGAAGAAGTGATTATTAAATAACTAATTGTTAATATTGGGGAGAGACAGGATTTATTGATCTCTGAAATCTTATTCTGCACTAGGCCAAACTAGCATTGAAAGGCATTGAAGATAATGAGATTGGATTAATTTTCTCCTCAATCTTGTTCAGTCCCCACCCAGGTGGGGAAGCCCATTGTGTTCTACTCTGGTTTGAATGAGAATGAATTCTTTTGTTTCTCTCTCTCTCTCTCTCTCTCTCTCTCTCTCTCTCTCTCTCTCTCTCTTTTATTCTTTTTTTTTTTTTGAGGGGGGAAGGCAGGGCAATTGGGGTTAAGTGACTTGCCCAAGGCCACACAGCTAGTAAGAGTGTCAAATGTCTGAGGCCAGATTTGAACTCAGGTCCTCCTGACTTCAGGGCCCATGCTGTACCCACTGCACCGCCTAGCTGCCCCTGAGGACAAATTCTTTAATTAGATTGCCCAAAGCTGGAGGTGGTTTAGAAGAAAATTGTGAGTCAAGGAGGAGGGAAGGAAAGCCTGGCCACTCTTTTCAAAAGCCCAACCACCCTTTCTTTGGTTACATAAGAAAAACACCCAGTGCATGATGGGAGTAAGGTCTCCCAGCCACTCATTAGAATAGGCCCACCTCTCATTATAAAATTCATTATTCGTTAGCCAATCAGGGTTGATTGCCATTCTCAGGAAAACTCACTCTTCCAAGGGTTCATAAGCATTGAGAGGTTTCCATGAGGGGTGTTTGGCATTTGAGAGTGTCACTGGCCCCTTTTATTATTAGTTACGAGCTAGCATGATTAATAAAATGCTTAATTACCCAGAAATTATATCTCTTGAACTTTTTATATGTCACAATACTCAAAAAGATCTGAGGCAGCAGGGTATGATGAAAAGATCAATAGACCTATAATCAAAGAGTATGAGACCAAAATTCAGCTCTGCAACCTATGACCTGTGTGACCTTGGGAAGGGAATAAGTATTTATTAAGCACCTACTATGTGCCAGGCACTTTACAAATATTATCTCATTTGATCCTCACAACCCTGTGAGGTAGGTGCTATTATGATCTCTATTTGGAGAAACTGAGGCAGACAGTGGTTGAAGTCACAGCTAGTAAGTACCTGAGGCCATATTTGAACTCACACCTAAAGTTTTACCCACTATACCACCTAACTGTCCTGGCCAAATGGTCTAACTTTTCTGTGCCTTGGCTTCTTAAAATGAAGGGGTAGAACCACATGGCTCTAAGGTCCCTTCTAGCTCCATTTCTATTTTCTCAGAGTGGACGCTACAGTCCCTTCTCCCACCATTCAGAGGTGCCTGGGCAAGAGTTCATCCTTTGTAGAAAATCCCTGGCCCCCTTTTTGCCTGACCATAGTTGAGACAAATGACCCATATATGTCTATTAGACCAGAGAGGTTGACACAAATCTGGTATAGCCCAGGCTCCAGTGCAGGAAGGAAAGGCTCCTTCTTCCTAACACAGCCTGAAGCTCATCTCACTCAAGGACTGGACTCCTCTCCACTGTCTCCTCAGGTGATTGAACTGCATCCTGGCCCTTCCACTGGCTATGATCTAGTTTTATCCTTGCTTCCTCTTCCCTTGACCCCTAGCTGTCTCAGGTTTAGCCATAAGCCTTTCCTTGTATGAATGAGACTTGTTGAATAAAGGTCTAATGCATTTGGCGACAATGACCAGTCTGCTTCTTCTATGGAAATCCCTAAGTCTCTAAAAGCAGCTGCCACAGACTGGGACAGGCCTATTCAAGTTTAGGTAGGTTGGTCCTTGGAAAACAGATGCAATTTCAATCCATGGGCCCATACTTAGAACCTTTATAGGTTAACAGGATCACAAGATTTAGAGCTTGAAGGGCCTTAAACATAATCTAGTCCAGGGATCCCTAACATTTTCTGTGAGATGGACCCTTTGGCAGTGTAATAAAGCCTATGGACCTCTACTCAAAATAGTATTTTTAAATGGAGGGGGAGGGGAGGAAATAGGATCACCAAAAAAAAATTGTATTGAAATATCATTATAATTTTTTTAATCTAAAGAAAATTTCTCATTTTACAGATGAGAAAACTGAGGCCCAGTGAAGCTAATTGACTTTTTATCCACTGCCATAGCCTTCAAGCACCCAAGGCAATGTCCATGTTGTCATGATCTCAAATGAAATAATATTTATAGAGTGCTTAACACAGTGCCTGGCACATAGTAGATACTTAATAAAAGCTTGCCCCTTTCTTCCACTTCCCCCATGTAACAGTAAGCCATTTATCAGAGGACTCTATTAGAGGAAAAATGTTCATCAGATTTCTACTTTTTTGACATTTCAATTCTACTTCAAGAAATATTACTTGAGTTCTAATTCATAACCTGTGAAAAAAGATGAGAGGGGAAGGGAAGGAGGGAGAGAAAAATGACAGAAAGAATACAGTACCTACTTTGAAGTTGCTTATAGTCTTCTTATGCAGACAAAAGAAAAACACATAGAGTGCAGTCTCTGGGGCTACTATCCTAAAACCCAATTCACAGTAGCAGGTCTCATCCCCAAAGAGTATGATAACCCTTAGGAGCAATCATGAGCATTTAGGGGGCTTTCTCTAGTAATATAGCTCCCAAGCCCCCATGAGTATGTTTCCCCAAATGATGGTCATTGATATTGATTAGTCAGATAGAATTAATTAGATTTTAGAAATAGTTATTTATAAAGATGATAAAGTCAGAGCAGTTGGTATAAAATATTCCCCCAAAAGTCTGGGACATACTGTCTCATACCTAGCCGAAAGGGGACTCAAGCTTAGAGAAAATACATGGCAAAGGGTAAACTTACATCTCTTGGTTGGATAAAAGTTCTTTTGTTCCTCTATGAAGTCTTCCTGAAGTTCCCCTTAGGCAAAGTGGAGATTTCTCCTGGGCTTCTTGTAAGTCCTAAACCTCAGTGAGTCAGATTTGTCTTTGTCTTCTGATGCAAATGCTGCCACCAACTACTGCTCTTCTGAGGATATTGCTGGAACACAAATGAGATGTCCACATCTTCTGGACCTTTTGAAGTTGTCAAGGTCTTTCTTTACAAGAGGAAGGAGACAGGAAGGACAGTGGAAAAGAAGATTTTTCTCCTCCCTTCCTCCCCAAGTGATTCCCTCACAGGGAAGCTATCCATGCTTCTGTGTCTTCTAGGGCAGCCCCTCTGGGTTCTGAACTGGTCTGTTATTTTATCCAAATCCCACAGGATCTGTTTGAGTCTTCTCAACTAATCCCAGTGGCGTTCATCCTTTCCAATTTGACTTCACACATCTAACTTAATGCCTTTGATTATTTGATTGATTACAATACAGCAACTCTCACTTGGTCAAAGCATCCACATACTGCTAGCTACTTTAGATGGGCTGAGATTGGTTGAAGATGGTTGATTGATTCAATTGACCCCGGACCATTACACAGAGAACAAAAGAGTAAAATAATACAATCGAACAAAATCAAGTTTGGTGGACACAATTGAGTCCACCAAAAATCAGGAAAAAGGGCAGAGCCTTACGTAGAAATGTTACCTTAATAAATTCCTAGAAATAGTTTTGGGGTATATAAAGACATATAGAATGAAGGCTGTTGCTGAGTCAGCTATTGTCACCATCATGCCAATCACTGATGATTTTTGTGGGTTTCTTCACTTGATTGTGATGGGAAACTCAATCAACCAGTGACAAAGGATGTAAACATGGAAGGATGATAAGTGGATTCTCCTCTTTCCTCACTCCTTTTATTAACTTCACACAAAAAAGTCTTGGTTCTCCAAATACATAGAGATAACCAGTGGCAGTATTGATTAGCCAGCTGTTCAGTGTCTTCCTCACTCCCTCTCTAGAAACTAGCATATTTGGAAGACGGGGAGTAACAAGAATCAAGGAATGTAGCACCTTCAAGAGACTTTCCCACACCCCATAGATATTGTTACTATGTCTTTAAAGGGTACTAGAATGTTGGGAGAGTGGACTATAAGTTCTCAGGGCTGGCAAGTATGTGTGTGGTATAGAGAAAAAGATCTAAGAAAATTTATTTTCCGAACTCAATAAGTTAATTGCAATACTTGAGAAAAACTGAAGAAATATTTCCTGAGGAAATTCAGTTTAAATCTCTGTCCAGAGAATTCCTAAGAAATGTTGACTGTCATCTTGAGAGCTAAGTGGCAAGACCGTGTTTCCAGAATTGAGGAGTCAGCAACTATTGTTGATGATTGAGGTGACTTTGGATGTGATCTATCTCCCTATGATATATTGTCAAGATATATAAATTTGTTTTTGCATTATTTGTGTGGTACTGATTGATAAACCATATTGCCAGACATATTAATGTTTATTTAAACTTGTGAGACTAGAGGATTTGAGAAACGAAGAGATGAGCAAAAGTTTGAGCTTTAAGAACTAATGGATTAATTGCTGAGAGATGTGCATTCTGTTAACTTTGATAAATTAGCACTCATTTATCATGTTAATATTAAAGTTAAAATTATTATTAATTCATCATAAGTTAATAGAAATGCACATTTCTCATTAATTACAGTACACCCCTTAATTGCCTTAGAATCTTGTATCAGAATTAATATTTTTGACTGGTATAATACACCACATAGACCACCAGACAACAACATAGGCTGAACCTGCTATACCTTCAAACTCTTCTAGGGTGGTTATAGCTCCAGGAAGAGTAGTAATTAGTGTAGAAGAGAAGAATCTTAGAAGGCTTCCTGGGGGAAATCATGTGATGTATATGTTCTGTAGCTGGACAGGATTTTGGAAATCATAGAATTGTAGGGCCATAGGACCACAGATTTAGAGATAGAAGTGAAATTAGAGATCATCTGATCTAACCTCCTAATTTTTCAGATGAGAAAAAATGAGACCCAGAGGTGAAAATTAATTTGGTCAAGGTCTGAACTTATATCTTCAGTTCAAAATTTGAGCCCAACACCAAACTCCAAAGGGCAGAGTCCTTCGCATTCCACCATGCTAATCCTGTGAAGCAGACTATTAAAAGAGACTGAGGTGCTGGTGGAGGAGGAGAAGGGTTGGGTAAGCTATAAACTATTTGAAACCTCTACATCTTCAGTGATTTCTCAGAGAGAAATAAAACTGCCTTCTTCCCTTCTGCCCTGTCAACAGAAACAATGACCAATAGATACACACAGAAGTTTACTTTAAATCACTAGTACTTTTTTATCTACAACACCTGAAAATTCATCGCTTAAGTGGAGTTTTGATCGATGACCAAAATTCATCTTCTTCTCCTTAGATCAGGCCTGAGATTTCCCTGGGAACTCTGAGTCAGAGTTTAATAATTTCCTTAGCTGCTGGAAACTTCATTGATATCCCTTAAATCTCTTCTCCCAGGAAGTCTATTTTGGGTTACCATAAGTTGTTTAAAAATGACTGAGTGGATTCTAACTCATGAGACCTGGCAGACCTCTGACATTCTGTCAGTTGGTTTTGACTCTATTTTCTAACATTTTTCCTAAGAGACAAGCCCAGCCCTCCATCCTATGAAATGTGAATTGTTTATTTTTGTATAATTCATTTGTCACCTAACATTGTATGTGTGTATCTAGATAGATAGATAGATCATGTTATACAATTAAAGCTAAGCTATATGGAATCCTTATGGCTAGTCTTTGTATTTCTTGTACCTGATATGGACTAACACACAGTAGACACTTAATAAATGCTTTTTGAATTTAAATGAATGGAATGGAATTGATTGAAGAATTTTCTACATTGCCTAGACCTATAACCTCCATGTTTCTCTCCCCAAAAATGTTTGCCAAAGCATTTTTTAAAGTTTAGCCATTTTTAATGGAAATCTTTCTAAAATACATTGTTTTCTTGTTTTTAAATAGAGACTGAAACATAATTCAATCCTTTTTAATGACTTGTGTCATCAATATGAATGTTAGTGATTTTATTGTGGTGAAATACAAATAATGCCATATAAACTGACCAAGGTCATAGGACTTTTACCCTGTACTAAATGACTCTAGCTTTGGATCCTTTTTGAGCTCTTCTGTCTTCTCCCTTGCCATCAGAATAAGAATTGTTGTTTCCCATTTCTGTCAGTACCTGTCTTCTAGCACCCCTTCCTTTCCTGTTCATTTCCTGCGTTCCATGGATTGCTGGTTTGAAAATTCCGTACCCAGGCTTTTAAAAACTACAGATAAATGAAGAATAGTTATATATGAGTGAAAGTCTGAGATGTTCTCTAGTGAAATTTATACTTTCTAATCTCAGTGCTCAAAAGTCTTATTTATTTGGTTTTTTGATATCTCTCCACCAAGCTTCCCAAAGTTAAGTGGTCCACCTTATAACAGTAATGCAATAATAACAATATAGATGACAATTGTAAAAATACTTATGTAGTTCTGTTTTGCAAAGTATACGAGACTTTCCAGGTAGAAGGTAAAAGAAGTAAACCATTTATTCATACACCAGAGAACCATATCCCACAAGCCATTTATCCAGTCTATCACAGCAGTAAAACATTCCACACACAATATCACAGCCAGAAGCCTCTCTGTCCCAAATCCTCTCCGACCCCCTACTGGGGTCTTCCCAAAAACAAGCTCACAGTACAGCTAAGTCAGCCTGTTCAGTTCTAACCATCACGAGGGCAGCCATTAGCAGCCATAACTGCTCTCTCTCAGCATTTCCTGTGACATAACTTCCTTTTCCTGTCAGGAAGCTCCTCCCACCATGTAACTTAGACGTCTTGTGACATAAGCAGATCACATGGCCTATTAATGGGTGGGAAAGATCTTCAAATTTAAATTGCTACCACACACCTCAAAAAGTGATGGGTTCCATTGATCAAACACAATACCAGAGAACTAGTGACAAAAACTGCTTTCTACCTCCCAGACCCAGAGTGAAGACTGAGATATTGTTCTGGATATGACCAATGCAGAAGTCATTTTTCCTGCTTTTTTCAGTGAGGAGGTAAGGATGGAGGTGGGAAGGAGAGAAGACAGATCTTCATTTGAAAATAAAATTTAATTAAAAAAGAAAAAGGAGTGGATTCCCCCTCCATGGAAGCTTTTGAGAAGAAACTGAATGACCACTTGGAGAATGTTATGGTGGTGATTTCTTTCATGCACAGACTGCACTGATGTTCATTCCAACTCTCCAGTTATGTAATTGAGACCAAGTCTCACCCACATTTTATGCTTCTAGGCGTCTGTAGTACCTAACACGTAATGCCCTACTCATAACAGTCACTCAGTAAATGTTAATCATTGCTGAAGAAAAGCTCCCATCAGAGATAAGAATGCAAGCATCTTCAGCCTGGCACAACCCTTCCAGATATCACCTCATCCATCCATCCCCATGCCTTCACTTGAGATGGTCCATTCCCCAGTCTAGACATTTGTGGGTCATTTGTTCATTCCACAAGCATTTGATAATCCTCATTCTGCATGTCTAGCACTGTGCTAGGCACCATGGGAGATTCAGAAGGAGCTGATGACATAATACTTGTTGTTAAGAGTTTATAAATCTCCTTGAAGAGATGAGGCCTACGGAATAAAACTACAAGAGAATATCAACAAATAAGATAACAGACCTAACTGTATAAAAATAATGAATGTTTCACTGTTTCTTCAAGATCTCCAAGGAGAAAATTCCACAGCCTCTCCCTATGTCTCCTGTGATGTTCTATTCTACACCCAACACCCTAAAGAAGTTGAGCCTTGATGTTCGCTTATACCAAGCTGGGCCCCTGGGTTTGGTTGGTGGCATGGAGCCTGTGAGAGGAGATGGCAAGCAGAGAGAATGTATCTGTCCTGGTGCTCTTGCCAATCCTGGACAGTTGATGCTTTTAGAAAAGCATGCCAGAGAATCTCAAACATTATTGATAAAGACGTTGCTCATTTTTGAAAGGCTGTAACCAGATAATCTAGGAAAAACAGACTTGTTTCCAAGAGTGCAACTCCAGGTTTGAAGCAGCTAATGGAAGATATGCTGTAGTCTGGCTCCTTTGTAGACCTGTTGTTGATTGGGAGATGATGCCAAAGGAATCAGAATATTATACTAATCTCTCTCTCTCTCTCTTTCTCTCCCTCTCTCTCCCTCTCTCTCTTTCTCTCCACCCCCTCCCCCCCAGAAGCTGGTAAAAGTTGTAGGAAATCGTAAACCTAGCACATACTGAATTAACTTTTCCTACCTGGAGTCCATGACTAACTGATTACTAGAGAACTAAGCCTGAGCTTCCACTGGGGCCCTGGCAAGAGACACAAGTTTGTGTGTGTGTGTGAGTGTGTAGATATTCAAAGTTGGGGGGGGCAGTACTAACACAGAGATTACATTAATTCCTTTCCAGGCATGGAGGACAATGTAAAGTTACTTGGACCTAAAAGGAGATTGTGGAGCCAATAGAGTTAAAGCTTCAAGAGAACAACATCTTCTGGCCTCAGTCCTGATACAGACTTCCAGCCAGCTGAATTTTGCTACTTTTTTAGACATATAAATATTTTAGGAGCTCATTGGGAAAGTTATTCAATACCCATACCCTAATCTTCCCCAAAACTCCTTGCTCAATAAGTCCTCATTTTGCTTAGGTAGCCCCATTCCTGGAGAGCTTAAAGAAGCTCTAATAAGTCGTCTGTACTAGACTTCCAGAAGTCCCCTTCTCCAGCTCACCTCTATAAGTTCTTCTATTGATTTTTCTCACTATTAGGTGGGATATATTAGAGTCACAGAACTACAATCCAAATCATCATCTCCATCTCTCAAATGGAGATTAGAATGGCTCTTCTCCAGGGATAGGCAAGTGAGGAGGTCTTCTTTTAAGGGAATTCTCTCTAGAAAAGGAATTCCCATCTCCAGTGTCTTAGGACTTAGAGCCAGAAGTGATCTTAGAGATCATCTTGTCCAATATTTTCATTTGGCAGTAAGGAAACTGAAGCCCAGAGTGATGACTTATCCAAAGCCGCACAGCTAGAAAGTGGAAGAGCTGAGATTTATACCCATATCCTCTGATCTGGTGCCAAGTCTACTGTTTTTTCCATTTCAAATTTCTGTCTTTTAATGTACTCTGCCACCTTGAAAATTTCAGAGGTGAAATACCCTTCCTGTAATTCCTTAAAGCTCTACTTTGTCCTTTCTTAGAACAATCTTTCAAAGAATAGCTAAATATCTGCTGTCCATTCATTCATTTAACATGTACATATTTGGGACCTACTATGTGCGGGGGGCTGACGATGAAAAGACAACAACTAATGAGTCCTCTCTCTATAAGAAGATTGCTTTTTATCTGCTGGTTGCTAAACATTTACCAGGAACTCAACAAAGCAACATCTATTTGATTAAAGACCTTTTGTGTTCAAGGCACTGTGCTATTGCTCTGAATGAGACAAAAAGTTTAACTAAGACATGGTTCCTGCCCCCAGTGCAGAAAAAGGAGATAAGACACCAATAAAAATAGCTAAAATATGCAATGTTAAAAGAAAATATGATAATACTTGCACTACAAACCTCAGAGGGTTGTTCTGAGGAAAATACTTTGAGAAACTTAAAGCAGATGTGGCATATAGTAGTATTGTTGTCACTGTTGTTATAGGGTACCCTATAATATTTATGTTTTTATAGGTCATCCACACTGGCTATAGTCTTATAGCACTCTTGCCTTTTCTGGGTGAACTTCTTGAGAAGGGCACCTACAAAGGTGTCTCCATTTCCTTTCCTCTCGCTCTCTTCTTAACTCTTTGCAGTCAGGCTTCTGCCCTCATCATTCCACTACAACTGTTCTCTCCAAAGATACTAATGCTCTCAGAAGCCAAATCTACTGACTTTTTCTCTCATTTAAAAAAACAATTCTTTTCAACCTTTGAAACCTTTTCTCCTTGATAGTCTCTTCTCTCTGGGTAATTTTGACACTGGTCCTTCCTGTTTCTCCTCTTACCTATCTGATGATTCTTTCTCTGTCTCCTTTGCTGGATCTTCACCCATGACTCACCTGTTTAGACTGGGAGTCATCCAAAGTTCGGTCCTTGGCCTTCTCCTCTTCTCTCTCTATGCTATGTTACTTGGTCATCTCATCAGTCAGTCAGTCAATAACTATTAAGAACCTACCATGTCCCAAGCTCTGTTCTAAGCACTTGGGATGCAAAGAAAGGTAAAATACAGTCCTCACTTTCTGGGAACTCACAATTTCAATAGGGGAGACAACTATGTACAAATAAGATATATACAGAATAAACTGGAAATGTTCCTCAGAACAAAGGTAGTAGAATTAAAAGGAATCAGGAAAGTCTTCCTGAAGAGGGTAGGATTTTAGCTGAGACTTGAAGGAAGCCAAAAAGCTCAGAAATAAAGAAAGAGAATTCCACGCATGAGGGATAGGCAATGAAAATGCCTGTAGTCAGGAGATGGAGGGTCATATTCGAGGAACAGCAGCAAGGTCAGTTTCACTGGATGGAAGAATAAGTGATGGTGTGTAAGATTTAAGAAGACTAGAAGGGTGTGGGGGTTGAGGTGGGGGACAGGTTTCAATTATCTCTATGCAGATGACTCTCTGTTCTACTTACTTGGCCTTAATCTCTCTCTGTAACTCTAGTCTCCCATCTCCAACTGCCTTTGACACATCTTGAACTCGATATCCCATAGACACCTAAACTCAGCATGTCCAAAACTGAACTCATTATCTTTTCCCCAAAACATTATCTTCTTCCTAACTTCCTTACTACTATCAAGGGCACCACTTCATCTGCTCAGTCACCAGACTCGAAAGCTTAAGGTCACACTAAACTCCTTATTCTCTTTCGTTCCACCCCCTGCCCCCAATATCCAATCTGTTGCCAAGACTTGTCGATTTTACCTTCCTAATACCTCTCACATATACCTCTTTCTTTCCTTCGACACTGTCACCACGCCTGTGTAAGTCCTCATTATCTCATACCATAATTATTGCAATAGTCTACTTGTCTCCCTGCCTGAAGACTCTCCCCATTCCAATCAGCCACAAAATTGATCTCCCTAAAATAGAGGTCTAACCATATCACTCCGCCCCCTTCAATAAGCCCCAGTGATTTCCTATTAACTACAGGATCAAGTATACTTTCTTTGGTCTCACTTTCATAACCCTTCAAAATTTTGCTCCTTCCTACCTTTCTGGTCTTCTGACACCTTCCTCCTCTCCATGTGCTTTGTGAGACATCAACAATACCTGTCCTTCTTGCTGTTTCTCAGACAAGACATTCCTCCATCTCCTGAATTTAGATAGATGGATAGATAGATAGATAGATGGATAGATAGATAGATAGATAGATAGATAGATGGGATGGATATACAGACAGATGGATGGATGGATGGATGGATAGATAGATAGATAGATAGATAGATAGATAGATAGATAGATAGATAGATAGATAGATAGAAAGATAGACAGATGGACAGATAGATAGATAGGATAGATAAACAGATAAGATACATAGAGACACAGAGAAAGCTATATAAATGCTATCTATTTTTTTTTCTTTTCCTCTGTTTCTCTTCATAACTATGGAATCATAAGATCATAAAATATTAGAATTTTAGAGCTAGAAAAACACCCAAGCTCACACAATTATGTTTTTACTACCTACCTCACAAGGTCATTATAAAGATGAAATGAGAAAATGGACTTTTATTAAGCCAAACACTTAATATGTGTCTGGACTCCGACCCAGGCCTTTGAGGCCCAAATCCAGTGTTATTTCTCACTATACTTCAATTAGCAAAGGTAGTAGAAAGTATTTGCCTAATATAGGTAAGGACTAAAGTCTTCGATTTCTAATCTATCCTGAAAATAAAGAACTACTATTAGGAAAGCCATACATTGGGATCATGTTTATACCAATTAATGATTATAATATTAGTTTGTGCTGCTGCATATCTATAGTTTGTTTCGGGCTTTACTATCTATTAGTAATAAATAAGATGACTAAATTTCATGAGGATATGGAAATAACAGTCTTCCTAGCAGATCTGGCTCAATATTTTCACCTAATGAAAGCCAAAGTAAGGTTTTCTTTATCCTAACAAACAATTGTCCTCAACAGAACCCCAAAGAGAAGCCTGATTAAGTCCTTATTTATAACACATATACCTTTCAAAGTTTAAGCATTTGAAGACCCTGGAGGAGGTCAGCATTCTTTGGCTATCCCAGGGAGGTCAAGAAAGTTATCATCTTTTTTCCCTTTTGATCTTTTCTATCTAAAAGAAATATTACTTGACTGTAGAGGGAAAGATGTTGGTCAGAAATGCCAAACTTCTCTCCCCTACCTCCTGTCTCTTTGGCCTTGCATATTTACTCCAGAAGTACAGTTGACGGAATTTCCTTTACTCTATGAACTCAGCCCTTCACCCATGCCTGAACTACCATATAATAATAGTAATAGCTAATATTTAGAATATTATAATATATAGCTAATAATATAATACCAATAGCTAATATTTATATCATGCCTTTTTATATGCCAACAACTATGTAAATCACTTTATAAATATTACCTCATTGGATCCTCACAATAATGCTATTATTAGCTCAATTTCAGCTGAGGAAACTGAGGGTCAAATGACTTGCCCAGGGTCACACTGATAGCAAGTGTCTGAAGCTAGATTTGAACTCAACCCTTCATGACTCCAGGCCCAGAGCTCTATTCTCTATACCACCTAGCTGCCCTATATTATTGCAGCCACCTTCCTCCCCACCCCATTCATCTTCAAGGTCATCACTACTCACATTTGTCTAGCACTTGAAGGCAGTTTCCTCACAACAACCCTGTGAAGTGGGTAGTACCACTATTATCACCTCCATTTTTGAGATGAAGAAACCAAGACTGTAGGTGGATTACATAACATAATCACAGAGCTAGTAAGTGACAGCACTGGGATTTGAACCAAGGTCTCCTGTATCCAGTAAAAAGGCTCTTTCCATTATATCCATGATTATATAATTAGGTGAGAGGAAGTGAGGGAGAGGGTTGAAAGGGTGAAAGAAAACCCCAAAGCCACCCCAAAAAGCAAAAGTTAATTTCCTGTCCAATGGATTCCAAATCCTTGATGCGTTTTATTCAGGGCCTTGAAGGGTCTCTTATGCCTTCCATTCCAGGTCCATAATATTACCCTTCAGTCTCCAGAAACAGAAGTCTTCTGTGTTCCATGGGGCCAAGTTCATCAGCATTTTCAGAGTGATGGAGGGCCTGAAAAAGAGAGTTGTTGGGTGACCCGGAACTCTTCATCAGGTTTCTCCCCACCACCACCCTCTCCTTTCCTCACCCAGATTGGCCACATTCTTCATGGAAAATGTGAAAAAAGATGGCTTCAGAGCACCAGGGGCTAAGAACGCTGGCCAAAAATGAGATCTGAATACTTTTTGCCTAGAGTCTGAGCCCTGGAACCTGTAACCAACAGGAAATAATAGTGCCTGACCTTAGCAAGGCCTGCAAGGTGAGACTCCTGCCTTGCTATCAAGTTACCTTGGCTTGGACTTCGGGTGGGATAAATGGGCAAAAAAATTAAGTCAAAAAAGAGGATTTCCAAAGGTCACCGTAGCTCAGTCTCTTTCCTCTGGTAAAGTCCACCATTGCCAAAACCTCTAAGCAGATCTGATCAATTCAATTCTCCATGATCTCCACCGACAGATTCCTCAATGAAACTTCAGTCCCCTTCCTCAGCATTCCATTATATGCCAGCTAAAGCTCTTTATAAGGACAACATTATATTATATTTGTTTCAACATTGTTCTGGAAAAGTTAGCAATCCAAGGTTATGTAGCTTTGTAGATGACTAACTTTTCTCCCATGACTTGGGTAAACTAATGACTTAGTATGTTTTTTTCATTAAAATTCTCCACAATTGCTGAATTAAAGAGCTTTCTACCAGTTCATATTTTGTCCTCACTTGTAACACCTCTCATGACTAATTTGTGAAATGGGATACCTATGGAGACACAAGTGTTCTTGGGTTCCGAACATATTACGAAAATAGATGGATAAAATAAAGTATTCTGGTTCCTTTTATTAAAAGTAATGAAAACAACTTTGTTCCAATTTTTTAAAAAATGTGTAATCAATCAATCAACAACCATTTATTGTCTACTCTGTGCCAGACGCTGAGTAGTAAAGGCTTAACCCCTTTAAGATGCAAGTTTGGAAGGAACTGGGAGTCTGCTGGATAATTCATAGGCAATCCTACGCAAACCCCTTTTATACCAAAGCTGGGTTCAAAGGACAGGGAATTTGGCCAGAAAAGCCTCTGATTTTTATACAGAGAGAATCACAGGAGTTTATGCAGACCCAGAGACAGTACACGATATTCTGCTTCCAAGCATATATGAGCTCGACAGTCTGTTTACTAGTTGAAACCAAGCCATTGCAAAAAGAGCTGACATTTATGTAATGTATTAAGGTTTGCAAAGTACTTTACATACATCACCTTGTTTGATCTTCACCACAGGTCTGGAAGGGATGAAATATAGAGAACATGTAGAAATTGACACTCATAAAAATGAAGTCACCTACGGTCACCCAGAGGTAAGATTTGAACTCTGGTCCCCATCTGATTCCAAGCCCCTGTTGCACAGCTGAGGAGCAGATAAAACATTTCTGCCTATGCAAATAAGATGTAGAGAAGGTTGGAATGAGAAAGGAGTATTCAGAAGACAAATAGTGGCTTCTTTCTGTAAGCTGTAAGGATTCTTTTGAAACAAGAAAGGATCCCTGTTATGACTCTGGGTAATAGCACCATATCTGTGAAACCTTTTGACACACAAGAGAAAGACAATTCCTGTGCTGAGATTGATCATCACAAACTTATAATTATCGTACTGAAATCCCACCTATTTGTTTTGGGCGCTGGAGTTGGTACTTTTGTCTGACCTTTATTTCTAACAGACCCTTGAACCCTACATCATGCCCATGAATGTAGACCCCATCCATACTTGTATACTATATTGCTGCTTAGTTATGGCCTCTGTATACTAACTTCTGACCTTTTCACCCTTAAAACTGAACCTCTGAAAACTGAACCTTTTCCTTCCCACTGAACCTTGCAAAATAGCCTCCAAATTGTCCTAAGACCTCAAGTTTGCTCTAGTGACTCACAGTAACCATGCATCCCTTTCCTAAGGAAACTCTTTAACATTATCTCTAGCATGCATATTATCCTAAATTCTGGCCTTTACTTACTGACCATGTCTTTTTACAACCCACAACCCAGAATAAAAACAGATTTTTAAACATCAGAGTAAAATCACTAAAGCAGACTGCCTGATGCCCCCGAAGTACTGGTCAAACCTGGAGCTTCGTAAAAGTCTAGAGAACTATTTGACTGTCTGTAATTAATGAGAATAAACTAGTTATTCAATCTATAAGGCAGAAACTGAGTCAAATTAAACAGACTAATTACAATTTAAGTTTAGTCATGAAGGTCCCAAATTGTACTTAGATGTCTTTATTACTTGATCTCTTATTCTAAACGATATCTTTCCTTTAGAGTTCTTAAATTATAATGAATAGTTAATATTCATAACTGTTACTATAATGGATGAATAATAAAGATCTAAAAACAATAGCTAGCACTTATGTAGTACCTACTATGTGCCAGGCTCTATGCTAGTTGCTTTAGAAATATTTCATTTGCTCTAGTATTTCCTTATTGTGGAAAAACTCCTTCCACCAACAGAGATTACAGATTTCCTAGGCACTGAATGATCAATTAATTAAATAATTGATTTCCCGAGCCTCTGAATGATTAATTTACTTGTTCAGGGTTATATAGTAAGTGTCAAAAGGCAAGATTTGAACCTATCTTCTTAATTTCAAGTCTAGCACTGATTCTTAAAAGGTAATAGTTTGTTTTGTAAATACTAATTATAATAATAATAATAATAACAACCAATAACATTTAAGGTTTAGTAATCACTTTACATATATTATTTCATTTGTTCCTTACAAGAACCTTATGAAGATGGTGCCATTATTAACCTCTTGTTACAGATGAGGAAACTGAGCTGGAGAGTTTTAAGAGGTTTGCCCAGAGTAGCATAACTAGCAAGAGTCTGAGGTAGAATTTGAACCCAATTCTACCTGATTCCAACTGTCTCTTTTATAGTAACAAGGAGTTATTTTATACAGAAAAAACTTAGAATGGAAAAAGATTCTAGGAGAAGCAGTTGCTCATGCCCAAGGAAATCCTCCATGGTTAGTCCACACAGCCTTATCTAAGAACCAAAATTAACCTGGTGGCAGCTACATGAATTAGAAGCATAGTCCCTAGGAAGAAATGGAGAGTCTGTACAGGGGGGCCTTCGCTTGAAGACTATAAAGTGATAGCAAACGTCCAATCTAGCTGAACTCCCTGTTGCTGCAATTTGAACCCATTTCCTGTTCTATGGAGATACAATACAATTCACCAACATCCCTGGGCATCCTGCCACGGATTTAAAGATTGGTATCTTACATTCTCCAGCACCACCATCCACTCTCATTTACTCATGTGCAGGATAAACTGTAATTCCTTTTGCCTCTCCTCATAGGCTCTCTGTTCTTCCTCTTTCATAATCAGTTTCTGCTTAGCTGTAAGGCAGGTCTCTCCTTAACTACATATTTCTTAAGGTACAAATATACAAAGTAAAAGGGGTCAGCCTCGGTGAAAGGGTGAAGGTGGTGAAAGTTATCCTAGGGTTTAAGTGCACATAGTAAGGACTAAGTAAATGCGTTCAGCTGCCCAGTATCCTCTTATAAAAGGATGAGAATTGGGTAGTACTAGGACCTTATGTAGACCTGAAGTCAGGAAGACTTATACACACATACACTGCCACATATATGTGGAAATAGATACATGTGTGTATATGCATGTGTACATATGTATATACATGTGGGTGGATGCTTGCAAAAGTTTATGTATATACCTGCATTTATATGGATATGGATACATATATATGTGTGTATGCATGGATGATAACCTAGTTGAGAGAAACTAGTCCTCTTGCAGAAGGCAACATTTGAGTTGAGTCATGAAGGCAGAGATTCTAAGGGGCAGAGGTGAGGAAGGAGAGCATTCCAGACATGGGAGAAAGCCAGTGAAAAAGTCAGCTGATGGGAGATGGAGTTTTTTGTGCAAGAAAGAGCATGGAGATCACCAGTACGGCTGGTTCAGTGCAATGCCGATAGAATCGCAGAATAATGCGGAGCATCTTATGGGACTTCACGGTTCGCACCAAGCAGTAACCATAGTGGAGAGAGGATGCAGCACTAATAGGATGCCCTCTTCTCTAACTTGCTCTAGCAAGAAGTGAGACCCTCCTAACATTCCTCCACCCTCTGGCAAGGCAAATCTTGACCTTGTTCATTTAACAGCCTGGAATTAAGGTAAAATGCTCTCCTGAGCACTTTGCATATTTTATCAGGTGCTTAAGAAGGGCTTTACAACAAATCCTCCTCTTCCTTCTTGCCTCTGTGCTGGGCTCTAACTGTACAATTCTAGGATCGTATTATCTTCTATCATATGAGGAACATATTAAGCAGGTAAAGTCACTCCTGTTTCTGCAGTCATACACTTCTTACATTGGCAGCTGTTATATGCAACATACAAGACCTCTCCCCTTCCCCTTCCCCTTCCCCTTCCCCTTCCCCTTCCCCTTCCCCTTCTCCTTCCCCTTCCGCTTCCCCCTTCCCCTTCCCCTTCTCCTTCCCCTTCCCCTTCCATGGGATTGTATACTTTATTCCTTTTATATGTGTGTGTGTGTGTATTTATATATACATACACATATACATGAAGGTTATATACAGTATATATAATATATGAATTTTATATATAATACGTATATATTATATACATTCATATACACATACACACACACATATATATATACATACATATATACACAAAATACTGGTGATAAGCAATACTGAGTGAAGCAAATGAAGGGTGTCTCTCAATATACAGAATCTTCTCTCACCAATAAGCTTCTGCTGAAAGGAGAGGAGCTAATGTAGACCAGTAAAGGATTCCAGAAAGGCATTCCTCTGCCCAGGCTCACAAGAGATCTCTTCTATTAATATCACAAGTTTTCTCTTTAATCTACTTTAAGTTAGAAATCTCTGTTTATGGCTTCTCCTGATTGTTACCTTGATCTGTCTATGGAATCCTATAGAAGAGCCATTCCACCAGGTTTAGGATTTTCCAGGGAAGACATCCGTACCCTGCTGCTTTATCCTCTGCCTTCATCCAGATTGCCTTTCACCCAGACCTCTATGGTTAAAATCAAACATGAAATAGTGGTTAGCACCTTCTAATTCCTTTTAAATAAAAGGGAATAAAGTATATGATCCCATGGAAGGGGAAGGGGAAAGGTAGAGAGGTCCCATGTGTTGGAGATAATAGCAGCCAATCTAAGAAGTGTATGACTGCAGAAACAGGAGTAACTTTACCTGCTTAATATGTTCCTCATGTGATAGAAGACAACTCGATCCTAGAATTGTACAATTAGATCCCAACTCAGAGGCAAGAGGGAAGAAGAGGAGTGGGTGTCACTAATCATTACTCACTCAATCTACATCAGTCTTTCACCTTAGGAAAAAACCTCACCTGCTTCTCCAGGAGAAGATGCCCAGTAGCCACTAAACAACCATGCCAGAATCTTTGCAGTGAGAAGCAGGAAGTTCAAGTGATTAACTCTGGAGAGTCAATCTGGCATCAAGATACATGATGAACTTTGAACTCTCTACCTCTTGACCCAGCTACTTCTCCTCCTTTCTCCTAGTATTCTCTACAAACGGTCCTAGAATCTGAGTCCCAAAGCACCAGTAGCTGATGGACTTTGGAAGAGCATCTCCATCTCCATGGTAATTCAGACACAGTGTTACTTTTAAACTATAATTCAAGGTAAATCACAAATTGCATCAGTCAGCAAGTACCCACACTACCCATTTCCTAAAGCTATTACATCCTCAGACTTATGTTCTAGTGGGGAGCTCTGGTCTTGACTCCTGACTCACTACTCTGGGCTTCTCTTGTAATTCCCACCACACAGCAGGAACATAATACATTATCATCTGTAACAGGATATTGAGTGACTGTCTGTAACAGCAGCAGGAGGAGTGTGAGGCCTTACAGCGTGGCATTACAGGTTACAGGTACTCATGGCAGTTTGCCAGCAGAGAAACCAGGGAGTTTTGTAGGGAGCATTGTTGCTTCCTGGCACAGCAGTGAGACAAACAAGATGTCAGAGCCAGTTCCCAGCCACCACTTCTTCCTTGTCTTCCTTCCCAGAACTACTGCCCAGACTCAAGCCTGATTTATTTTCCTATTGTGAGACATCCTCTTTTCAAACTGGTATGCCAAAAGTTGCTGAGCTCCATGCATAGGTTTCTGGGAGATACAGTTCCCAAAGAGAGCATGTGGTAAATGGCCTTTCCCATCTCCTCTTACACCCTAAATCAGAAAATATCACAATAATAATGTAAATGAATCAAAGGCTGGGAAGTCACAAAAGATAATGAACCCTTAGTTATAGAAACATTAAGACCACACACATTGGTGAGCCTGGCTTCCCAATCATCACCCAGGGGGTCACAGCCACATGTCCAAATGCCCCAGCTAGATGTCCGCCAGAATTTGAATGATTCCTGAAGGATTAAAATGTTCTGGTAACACATCATGTGGCTAATGTTAGCCAGGATTACTTTCTCAACCCAGCTCTTTGCCAACACCCCAAGGGAATGAGACAAAAAACACAAAAGTCAGGTAAAAGGGAAGAGAACGGAGGTGGGGTGCATTAAGGTAAAGAAATTAGGGGATCCAAAACTCTGGGGCACTGTCCAAGCTTGGGTTGCCACGGCCCTTGGAGGAAGAGACACATTATTATAGGGGAAGGAACCATTGAAAATTTACTTTGACTTCTTAGTTTTTTGGTTTTTATTTTCCTAAGGATCATTTCCTGAGTAGAATCAAACAAGGCTCATCACTTTAAGTCACTCTGGGCAAGATTCTACTGCTCCTCAAATTCCCAGACATCTGTTGTAACTACATCTGGATGGAAGTTGGAACTAAATGGTCTCAAGAAGTCATCTCTTCACTTAGGCCAGCACAAATTATAGGGGCCTTTCAGGGTTTTCTTATGGTTTAGAGTTAGTCCTCAAAGGGATGTATATAAAGCAGAACTTTTTTTAAATGATGGAAGTCAGAGGGAAAGCATGAAGGGTACAATGGTCAACCAAAGTCTGCTTGGATTGTCATATTAATTATGTTTTTCTCTTTCCCAATATAAGAATTCAAAGATTCACAGAACTTCAGAATTGGAAGAGGCCTCAACAGCCATTCAGGTTAATCCATTTTTAGAAAAAAAAACCTTTTATAACACATCTGGCAAATGGTCATCTAGCTTCTCCTTGAAGACCTTCAATGAAGGGGAACCCTCCACCTTCCAAGGCAGCCCATTCCAAACTATTAGAAAATCTGTTTTGACATGTATCAAGCTTTTTTATCCAGTGTTTCTAATTCTTCCCTCTGAGGCTAACCAGGGTTGAATCCTCTTTCCCCCATCACTCTTCAAAAACTCAAAGACAATGCTAGCTTTCCTATGGGGAGGCTGTACCAAAGAGTTAATGACTCCATACAATAAGGTTTTCCCTAGGATGGGCCAGTATAGACAAAACCTCACTTAAATTCGGGCTTCTCATCAGTCTGAAAGTTACAAGGTTCCATAAGACTGTATGAGGGGAGGAAGGGATACCTCTGTGGAACAATCCCTAGCCAATAATAGTTCCTGAGAGGTCAACCCAAGACCATGGAAGGGCTTTTCAGCCATTTGAAAGGGGTGGTTTCTAGGATTATGTGACTACAGCTAAGCCCCCTTTCTGACACTTAAGTTTCCTTGTTTTTAAAATGTGGCATTTTCACATGTTCGAGTGACCACTTAGTTCTTCCATTCTGAGCTTCATGCACTCTTTTCTGTGTGATGGACTCCTCTGGTACTCTGGTGAAGCCCATGGACCCCTTCTTAAAATAATGCTTTTAAAGACATAAGATAAAATATACAGGATTATGAAGGAAACCAATTCTATTCCAATACAGTTATATAGTTTTTAAAAAAGCTCATGTTTCTCTATTTAGAAACTCCTTGCTAAAAAAAATAAGATTAACTAAAACTAAACCCTGGCAGAGGAAGAGCAAGAGAGAGAAGGAAAGTAGCACATCATTTATTGAATGGGAAAAGCTAGGCTGCTAAATTGTGATGGAGTAAAACTGGATAAAGTACCTTCTAGCCTAAACAAACAGCTCTGTATTTGTTAAGGGGAAGAAAAGATTTATAAGGAATTCTCTTAATTTCAGAAGTTCACAATCAAGCAACCCTGGAAAGATTCTTCCATTTAATAATAACTCACATTGATATGTTACTCTAAGGTTTACAATGCACGTTATACTCATTTTCTTACTTGACACCTAGAACAACCCTGTCAGGTAATAGGAATGATATCTCACATTAATATACTGCTTTAAGATTTGGAAAGTGTGAAAACTTTATCCCATTTGATGCTTAAACCTCGGGGAGGTAGGTGCTATTGCTATCTTCATTTTGTACATGAAATTGAGTCTCAGAGAGGTTTACTAACTTGTCCAAGATCTCACAACTGGTAATGATCTGAGGCATCTACTACCTCATGTAACCTCATTGGAAATCATAGCAGTAAGTCTAAATGAAAAGAAGGCATGCTATTCTTTAACACATAAACACCCCTTTTATCAGCATTGAGTTATACAGTTACTGCCAAGATCGCTGTGGACTAGACTGATCTAGAAAGTTTTTGTGGTGGACATATGTGGTGGACTGTTGGGGCAAAAAAAACCTGAGAAGTAGAGAAAAAGAAGAGATTAGGAAGAGGTAGGAAGAATATGTAAGAACTATATAAGAAAGATATTAACCTCACCAATAATCACGATGGTGTGGTTACATATCTAAAGCCAGATATCCTGGAGAATGAAGTGGGCCTTAGGAAGCATTGCTAACAATAAGGCTACTGGAGGTGATGAAATTCCAGCCAAGCTATTTAAATCCTGAAAGATGATTCTGTTAATGTACTGCACTCAGTAAGTCAGTAAATTCAGAAAACCTACCAGTGGCCACTGGATTGGAAAAGATCAGTTTACATCCCAATCCTAAAGAAGGGCAATGCAACGAATCCCATGCCAGCATGCTTATGCTTAACATACAGCAAGTGAGGCTTCAGCAATATGTGAATTGAAAATTACCACAAGAGCAGGCACATTTTCAAAGAAGCAGTGGAACTAAAGATCAAATTGCCAACATGCACTATATTATGGACAAAGTAAGGGAGTTTCAGAAAAACATCTACTTATGCTTCATTGCCTACACTAAAGCTTCTGACTGTGTAAATCATAACAAAATATGGCGAGTCCTCAAAGAGATAAGAGTGATAGACCATCTTACTTGTCTTCTGAGGAGTCTGTACATAGGGCAAGAAACAACACATAGAACCAAACATAGAACAACTGATTGGTTTAAGAATGGAAAAAGAGTACGACAAGGCTGTACATTGTCACCTTTTTATTTAATTTATATGTAGAGTACATCACACGAAATGCCAGCCTGGTGAATCAGAAGCCAGAATTAAGGTTTCCAGAAGAAATACACACAAGAAGATGGTGGCACAGTGAGTGGGGTGTTAGAAAGTTGAAGAATGCTAGCATCTTAAAAATAAGGTAAAGAAACAAGAAAGATTTAAAAAAACAATATTCAGGGGTCAGGAAGAGACTAGTCTGAAATGAAAAAGAGTAGAAGGAGATAAGTTGGAGTCAAACTATTGGGGAGGGGGAGTTGTGCATAAAACAGAATGTTTTAAAAATGGGAGGGCAGTGAGAATGACCCAGAGGAAGGTGTCAGGCTAAAGGGTGTGAACTTTATCATATAGGCAAGTTATGCAGATTTCGGCAAGGCATCTAACTTCTCTGAACTTTAGTCCCCCTATCTACAAAATGGGATTGATACTGGCCATGCCAACCTCATGGAGACAGTTATAAAGATCAAATGAAAATGAATGTGAAATAGCTTTGTAACCTTATGTCATTCTTTGAATATAGTTTATCTTCATCAACTTCAAATAAGCTGTCATCACCATTATTATATCAACACTATTATTGGACTTATATCTAGATGCCCATATCAGTGTCCATCCAAAGGACTTGAATGTCTATGTGTTGAGGAAATTTTACCTTCTTCCTACCAAACACAAATTCAGAGACTGAATCTACTGGAGAATCGCCATCACACATTCTGGGGTCTCCGGTCTCATATCAGCTACCTCCCTTCATTGCCAGAGGTCTCTAGTTGTCTCTCCTGCCGTGAGGAAGCCCAGTACCCTGTGATTAGGATGTCTCAAGACAGATACCTCTGGCCCCTGGGGAAGAGTCAGGACGATGACAGAGAGGCCCTGTTTACAGAAGGCAGGGGTCGAACGCTGCTCAAGGACTTTGTTTAAAATTCTTTTTGTAACCACATAGCTCTGTGTTTGGGTTTGCTGTTCTCATTAAATAAACAGCTGGAGAGTCCTCATGGATCATCCCAGATGTGAGTGAGTAGCATTTGGGAGGATAATTAACATCGTGCTCTGGCCAAACCAGAAGATTCCCAAGGATGATGCTGTGAGGGCATATATGGATGGCCAAGGAGGATGAAAGGTCAATCAACCACAGTGTCAAATATTCACAAGCAGGCCCAGAAGCAGTGACCCTTCACATCTTCTCTTCTTGCAAAATTATCTGCCCTACGCACAGATTTCCACACATTACTTGTGAAAGAGGTCTACGTCAGTGAGAGAAGTTAGATCCAAAGGAAGAGAGAAAAGAAAAAGCTTTAGAGGTTCTGACGTGGAGGGAGGAGTTGGATATAGAAAGAGAATAAGAACATGTTATCTTAAACTTGTCTAAGAATCAGTAAGTCAGGTTACGACAATTATGTGCAGATACCTGTGTCCTCTTGCATTTCTTTCAGAGATCTAAATACGGCACTGAAGAAAATTAGGGAGGTACTGTTCTATAATCTCTCTAAGGTGAGTGCCTCAAGCCTAGGAAATCAAGGGAAAAGATGGTCTGCACTCGTGGGAACATCTGTGAAACCCCATGAAGACACTGATGGATTTGCTGAGTAACAGCAAACAAAGTTAGAAGCGAATAGTGGTGGAAAAGAGGGAGAATTTGGACTAAATCACTGTTTGACTACCAGGTTTATTAATTAAGATAGCCAGCTGGCTGGATGTTTGAGGGAAGTTGGGATACTGAAATGTGGGATGGGACAAAGAGACCCATGGAAAAGGAATGTGCAAGGTGAAAACAGCAAGGTTAATGGAGTGGATCGGGGAAGCCTAAACCAACCTGGGTTCAAATTGCAGGAGAAGAATGTCCTTAATCTTCTCAGCTCCAATGACCCTCTCCCCCTTCTCTACCCCACTTCAGCTATACACTACCATGATGATACAACTTTGACCTGGCCAGTTAATGAAGGCATGCCTGTTCCAAGCCCTGGAACTTCCAAATTTCTCTTTGATCCCTCTACCTCTCCCACTCTCTCCCTTTCAACCCTTGTCATAACCTTTGACACATTAACCTATTCCTGCTCTCCCAGCAAACCTCTTCTCTAGTTTCATTTGGTTGTTTCATTAGCTGTTCTCCCAGAATCCATAATTTCCCAATGACCTACCCATCCTCGTCTCTTATTCTTAGACCAGTGCTCTTTTGACTGGAAGTTGCTTCAGTTTGTGAGTCTCCAAGCTTCAGGGGAGTTGCTCAGATGCTTTCCATTGCTGGAGCTGGAAGAGCCTTCTCCCACCTTTCTCTTCCAGCAGCTTCAGTGTAACTTCTGATTAGCTTCTTGAGGACAGAGACTGTGTTCATTTGGCATCCCCAGGCCCTAATGCCTAGAACATTGCAGGGTTTAGAAAAATACTTGTTGAATTAAACTGAGTCCCACCTTCTCTACCTCCCCCAAGATTGTATGCTCCTTATGGACATCTTACTTGTCTTTGTAACTCCCTCAGAGCCTGGTACAATGCTTTGGACATGGCCAATCAACTTAGTTGATCAGAACAAATGAATAGGCCAAGCTTTGTGGAATAAACTGAATGGTGGGTTTGAATACAGCTTGAGCCAATACTTTTGTGCCACTGATAGTCTAAACTTTAGGACTAAAGGAACTATGTCTTTGGACCTGTCACCCTCTGTTCACCTCAGTAAAAAGACCAGGAGCTTGATTCAATAATTGGATTCATTTAAGGTGTGTGTGTGTGTGTGAGAGAGAGAGAGAGAGAAGGGGGGGGGGAGGGAGAGAGCATGAAGGGGGAGGTACGTACTGGAAAGAGATAGAGAAAACACATACCTTTCCTTGACCAGAACACACAACAAGTACATCTATGATTTCATGATGTTCTTTCTTTGACTGGGCTTCTTTTGCTATTCTGGGAAGAGAGACATGACCCCTACCAATCCTCTAGGACACTGTTGTATGGTCACTGACTGGATTGGAAAGGAGCATTGCCTAAAGAGCAGTGCATTGAAGTCAGAAGACCTGGGTTTGAATTCTGGTTCTATACTGTGTGACCTTGGCCACCTCTCCAGACCTCCTGTTTCCTCACCTATAAAATAAAGGGTTCAGTCTCAATCAGAAGTGTCAAACACACTACTGGCTTATGGTCTGCCATTATCCTTAGTGTGGCCCAACCAGATTAAAATGTAATTGGGAAAGATTTAATGAAATAATCAAAAATACAGTAGAACATAGACAATGTTAATATGTAGTTTTCTAAGTCAATATACTCTCAAGGAATCCTTATCTAAAGTTTACTGGTGCCCATTTCTATTTGAGTTTGACACCACTTGTCTAGATGACACCACTTGTCTAAAGGTTTCTTCCAACTCTAAAATGCTATGTTCTTATGCAAGTGAGTGGATGGGAGCTGCTAACTGGTCTCCCTGACATAAAGTCTCTCCCCACTCCAATCCATTTTCTACTCAGCTGTCAAACTGATCTTCCTAAAATCTAGGTCTGACCTTGCCTATTCAATGGTTATTGAATTCCCTATTTAATCCACTGATTCCCTATTACTTCCAGGATCAGATATAAATTCCTGTTTGACTTTTAAAAGTTTTTCATAAACTGGCCCTTTTCTACCTTTCCAGACTTCTTATACCTTGCTGCCCCCTATGGATGCCATGGCACTGACCTCCTTACTGTTTCTTGCATGTGACATCCCATCTATTGTGTTTTTACTGACTGTTTCCAGGCCTAAACTCTCTCCTTTTTCATATCTGCCTTCTCTCCCACCTTCTCCAAGAAGCCTTTCCCATCCTCCTTAATTTTAGTGTTTTCCTCTGAGACTACCCTCAATGTATTATCTATATACATATACAATATATATTTACATCATATAATATAGGCATATGTAGGTATATATGTGTGCGTGTATATATACATGTATGTTTCTGTATGTATAGATATAACTATATGTATATATACATATATATGTATGTATGTTTGTGTATATATCTATGTCAATACCTTATTTGCACATAGTTTTTGGCACATTCCTCCCCCTATTAGGCTGTTAGCTCCTTGAGAGCAGGGAGTCTTTTGCCTTTCTTTGTATCCCCAGCACTTAGCAACCCTGCCTTATCCCATAATAGGTACTTAATGTTGTTCTTCAAAGGCAACCAAGAACAGCAAAGGGTGATGTCTTGATTTCCTCCTGAATCAGATTTCAGGGAGGCAGAGTCTCACAAAATCATCAGCCTCATGTTCTCTTCCAGATTTACCAAAGTCCGTTGGCAAGTCAAAAGTCAAGATGACTGGCCATGGCCCAGGATGCAGTGGATGACCTTGGTATCTTTGGTGTCCAATCAAGCTCTAAGCACTCTATAGTGCCTGCTTCGGCCACCTTCATCACCATTGGAACAAGTTGTTCCTATCTGTTCATTCCGCCAGAGGGGAAGTCTTCACATTCTTGGGGTAGACATCCCCCTAACTCAGCAATAAGTTTGAGGCCCATTGGTTATTCTTCGTCTGGTTTAGTCCATCTGCCAAGATGTTTTTACCAGAGTGTGGCTACTGCCTATGCTATAGCTTCTTGGAGCCACAGGTGAGAGTTGGTGCCAGATGGACACCAAAGATGTATGAGCATCCCTAAAAGGGGCTTAGAAAACCCTCACACCAGAGGTGGTAGTCCTCCCTTGAACACAGCATACACCCCACTTAATAAATGCTAGATGATTAACCAACAGACCAAAGTGGTAGAAATTGTTGAATTGAGGGCAGAGCCTACTACTTCCCAATATCAAACCATCCCCTGGACATCTGACCCTCATAACTAAGTTCCTTACATTTTCAAAGCATCCTCTGTCCTGTCCCCACCCTATCTTTTAAAATTTAAATACTCCTGGGGGAGATCCTACCTTAAATCCTTTTCATCTAAAGCCTTAAAACCCCCTAAGTACTCTCTTTAGGATTAGTTGATGATCAGCTGGGACAAGAAGGGGACATAATACAGGTGCCAGTAATAGGTAAGGGACCAGGGACAAATTTTAAAAGGTCACCTACCTTAAAATTTTGCCTGGGACTGGCCTAGGGTAGACCCTGTCTGCTACCTAGGCATAGATCTAATTACAGTAAAACAAAGTCTTTCTGTGCCCCACCCTACCCCACCTCCCCTAAAGACTTCTAATTTTTAAAGCCCCCACCCATCTATTGCAATATTAAAACTATTTATAGAAAACAAAAACAGATCCAAATCTCAGATCAAAATCACAGGTGGCATGAAGCCAAAACGTTCTTGTGGTTTGGGAAGAGGGAGGAGGAAGAAAGAAAAAGGTTTTATTTCCAAACAGCCACCACCCCCTGCCATCTCCTCAGTCAGGAGAGAGCACACAAAGAGGGCAGCCAGACTGGGTCAGAAAACCGAAATGTCTCTGGGGCACTTGAAAGCAAATGATCAGCTCATGCGTGCCCCAGAGAAAGACCTTGGGGACAAAGCAGGTGAGGGCAGAGGTGGGGAGAGGAAGCAGAATGAAGAGGAGGTACATAGCTCCCTCCAGCCCCTGGGCTCTGGGCACACACTGTGTGTCATTGCAAACAAACAAAGACCCGGAGTCATGCCAGGGGAATGAATGGCTCTGGGAAATGACAAGGTTCTTTGTTGGTTTTGGAGGCCTGACGAGGCTCATCTCCGAGCCACACAAAGCCCTTGACAGAGCATGTTCCCCCACCTTTGGGACAGCGCCCTTGGAGAAGAGCAAACGATGACCCAGAGGCAGTCGGAGGTGCACAGGCTCAGTCTTACCTGGGTTTCCAAGCTAATTACCCAAAAGCCTTAACTAAGTACTAGCAGGCTGGGGACCTGCCCCACCCATCCCTCCCCCAAATGCTGTGAGTAAGCCACTATGGCTTTAATTTGCTCTACAATCACCTTCCTGGTTGCACTCTAAAGAGATAAATTAATACCATTATCATTCCTGTGTTCAGGATCAGGAAATGGAGAAAGAAAGAGGGCCTGTGGTATTCTTGAGGACACCCAGCAAGTTCCAGGCAGAAACAGGTTTAAAACTCAGGTTGGTTGTTTTGCTCACTCTCTCTCCCCTTCCGTCTCCCTCTCCCTCTCCCCCTCCCTCTCCCTCTCCCCTTCCCCTTCCTCTTCCTTTACTCCATTTCCCCTCCCATTCTCACTCTCCTTCCCTTGCTGGTCTCTTCCAAACTCTGAGTCCAGTGGCTTCTTCATGGACACTCGAAAGTCCTTTTGTCTTTAAAACAGACCATAGGGAGGGGAACTAAGTCCATCTGACAAGTTGGATGCAGGAAAAAAACCCATCTTCATTTTCACTAACATCAAACTGAAATTGATTGTCTCCTTTAATTATGAATATAGGCAACAAATTGTTCCGACAAGGGGTTCATAAGCTTCACCAGATCACCAAAGTTCCATGATACGAGCAAGGTTGAGACTTTTTGTACCTATGATTTTTTTCTACATTATCTGGGATGAGACCCAGCAACCCAACATCCAAAGACTGGCATGGTAAAGCCAAGCTCATTCAGACTTTTTAATCATTCAACCTTGCCTGGACCAAATTGCCTTTATAATATCTAAGAAAATTATTAGTGAAAATAAGATGGTTGAGGGAAGGGTGGCATTCAGCCTAATTAAAGGGAACCAACTATTTTTAAAGGGCCTCAGCAGATTGTAGGCAAATACTAGTTATAAATGACTCTTCTACTAACGGATTTTAAAGCAGTTTTGTCTATACGCTGAAACCAGTTCATGCAACTTAAAAATAACAAAAGTATGTTTCTTTGAAGCTGTTCTGTAGTTCTGACTTGACTGTGCCCCACTCACTCTCCTTTCTTACACAATTAGTGAGCTTGGTCTGTACTTGGCAGTGGATAAACTCAGTTATGCACCTACAAATATGCCTGCCCTCGGCCACCATTGGCCTCAGCCTTGCCCTGAAAAGCCAGCCACTGAATGGTAAAGAGGAGGAGGCCCCAATCCTAATGAATAAACCACAAAATGAGCAAGCCACTTGGGGGTTATAGTGTTGATAGTATCTGACTTGATAAATTAATTGCGCCACATGTTTGGGGTTTTATTGGTTAATCTATTTTGTACTATTATGTGCCCAGAGACCTAGCAAATAGACACATACTCAGACAAATTTTTATAGATTTCAAGAGGAAATGAGAAATATAAAATGAATTCCTCCATTGGGTGTGCTCCTACAGAAATCTAATTTAATTCTCTGAGACTTATGTATGGGGTACATTGAGTGCCTTAAGTATATTTAACTAGCCAACTCCAAAGACAACTGTACGCCCTGAAACAAACAGCATTTAAACTAGAGAGCATTCATGCACCAAAAACAACCAACCTGCTGGGCAGATTCCTATCTTTAGGATACAGACATTTCAAATGGCCCATTGTGTTTATGTTGGCCCAGGCCACTGGGCTCATAGTTACCCAAGTCATGGATGTTGGGTCTGTCCAGATATCCCAATGGAAGGAACTACGAATTTAAAGTGGAAAGACTTCAGTTCAAATCCTGATTCTGACACTTCATATCTGTGTTGTGACCTTCAGCAAATCAGTTGACCTGTTTATTTCATTAGTAATATAAGGAGATTGGATCAAAAGATCTCTCAGGTCCCTTCCATCTCTGAATCTATGATCCTATGATCATTCTAACCCCCTCTTCCTATACTCTTTGCTCAAGGAAACCCAAAGTCTGCCACAAACAAACTCACAGTACTCAAATAAATAATACCAGGAGACCTCTCAGGTCGCTTCCAACTCAAAATTCTGTAATGTAAATGTGAAGGCAGTTCTGCGTGTGTGTGTGTGTGTGTGTGTGTGTGTGTGTGTGTGTGTGTGTGTGTGTTTTAAAGGGGAACCTTCTAACATGTATCTAATCCCCACACCTGGCTTAACATCTTTCAAGCCCCAACCCACATAGCTGGACTAAGCCTGGAGATGTGCTTAATCATGCATTTATGCCTGTGAGCTTTCTCTGTTTTTAAATAAAACCAAAACCATCATCACTCAGTCAGTCTCAGTTCCAAATTGTGAGATCAGTAAATTTCATCTTCAGTACCCTGACCTTCTTTCTCTGGATCATTTTTTCCCCAAGTGGTTCCTGTTTTGGTCTTTGCCTCTAGGTAGTTAGTTATATTTCTTATCCTCTATCCAGGCACCAAGCACCCACTTTTTCCCTCCCTCCCTGACTGTGGATAGAGTGCTGGATTTGGAGACAGGGAAACTAGGTTGGCATCCTGGGCTCTAACAGGTGGCCATTGACACTCTCCTGTGTGGTCTGAACTTGATTAAAATGTAATTGGGAAATAATTTTAAAATTAAATGAAAATACAATAAAACATAGATAAGGATAATTTATGGTTTTCCAAATCAATAGGCAACCTGCAGGAATTTATTTCTATTTGAATTTGATTGGTTGTTGTCCTTCATTCTTTTTTTCCCTTTTTTATTAAGATTTTTTTTTATTTTTAGTTTACAACACTCTGTTCCGCATGTTTTTGAGTTCCAGATTTTCTTCTCCTCCCTCCCCTTTCACTTCTCCCCCCAAGATGGCATGAAGTCCAATATATGTTCTACATATACCTTTGATTTAGCTTATTTACACAATAGGCAAATTGTAAAGAAGAATTATGACCAATGGAATGAATCATGAGAAAGAAGAAACAAAATCAAGAAAAAAAGAGAAAAAAAAAGAGCAAATAGTTTGCCTCAATCCGCATTCAGACTCTATAGTTCTTTCTTTGGATGTAGATAGCTCTTTCCATCATGAGTCCTTTGGAGTTGTCTTTGAATCTTGTATTGTGGAGAAGAGCCAAGTCTATCAAAGTTAGTCATCACAGAAGCAATGTGTCTGTGGTTGTGTAGGTTGTTCTCCTGGTTCTGCTCCACTCACTCAGCATCATATCATGTAGGTCTTTCCAGGTTATTATAAAGTCTGTATCTTCCCCATTTCTCATAGTACAATTGTATTCCATTACATTCATATATCACAGATTGTTTAGCCATTCCCTGACTGATGGGCATCCCCTTGATTTCCAATTCTTTGCTACCATGAAAAAAGCTGCTATAAATATTTTTTGTACATACAGGTCCCTTTCCCACTTATGTGATCTCTTTGGGATACAGCCCTAGAAGTGGTATTGCTGGGTCAAAGGGTATGAACATTTTTATAGCCCTTTGGGCATAGTTCCAAATTACTCTCCAGAATGGCTGGATCAATTCACAACTCCACCAACAATGTAACAGTCTTAAAGAGACCAACATGACATCACTATGGTGGCATGTCTTTTGGAGTGGTGTGTTTGTGGCTAATCAGACTCGATACAAGCTGTGAAGGCTTTACTATAGGTGAGTGCAAATAGTCTACATAAACATTTCAAGTAAAGATGTCTCCAAATTTGCAGGCTAATGCCTGACCTGGCCAGCCTAAGGAAAGCCTACCTGGCCCACTGGCCTTCCAATCTCCCCTGGGGCACACGCAGGATGCAGTGTGGGGAGTGGGGGCGAAGTCTGGACTAGATGACCACTTAAATATCTTCTAACTCTAAATCTATGATCTTACATCTGGTTTCCAGGAAAAGGATTAAACAAATGTATTCATTTGGTAAATAACTATATGGCTCAATATATTTTCTTCCCTATAAGGATCTGCATTTAACCTGGAGAAGGAAACAGCAAACCATACCAAGATCTTTGGCAAGATATGTATCATATTATATTATATTATATTATATTATATTATATATTATGTTATGTTGTGTTGTGTTGTGTTATGTCGTGTTGTGTTGTATCGTGTCATATCATATCATGTCTATGTCATGTCATGTTGTGTTGTGTTGTGTTACATTGTGTTATGTTGTGTTGTATCATATGTATCGTATCATATCATATTATGTTATGTTATGTTGTGTTATACTGTGTTATGTTGTATTCTGTTGGGTTATGTTGTGTTGTGTTGTGTCATGTCATGTTATATTGTATCATATCATATATTATATTATGTCATATCATATCATATCATCTTGTATCACATTTTGTCATATTATATTAGATTATAATGTTATATTATTATAACAGGGGTCAATGCATTCTTGAAGTAGTGAATGACGGAAATGCCATGGGATCCCCATGTCCTAGTGAAAAATTGAGGGAGTTTTGGGTCTGTGCCTAGAAGGCTATGGGGAAGAGGTAGCCTTCCAAGAAGGACTTGAAATCTGCAAAGAGCCATGTTTCCTGCCCATAAGCCAGAAGAGGAACAGAATTTTAATGGGGTTTGCTTAGCCCATAAGCCAAGTCCCATCATCAAGGAGCATGATTACTATATACAATGCTCTCTTGAATCTGCTCATTTCACTCTTCATTATTTCATGCAGACCTTTCCATATTTTTTCTAAGATCATTGAGGTCATCATTACCTATAACACCGTAGTATTCCATTACAATTATATCACAACTTGTTCAGCCATTCCCCAATCGATGAGCATCCCTGCAATTTCCAGTTCTTTGCCACCACAAAGACAACTGCTATAAACACTTTTGAACATGTAGGTTCTTTTTCCTTTTTCCCTAATCATCTTTGGAAATAAACCTAGTAGTGGTATTGCTGGGACAAAGGGCATAGGCAATTTAATAACTCTTTGGCCATAATTCTATGTTGTGCTCCAAAATGGTTGGATCAGTTCACAGTTCTCTCAGGGAACATTGAAAGGAAGATAGAGTGTTCATTTCAAGGGAGGCTCTGGTTGAACAGAATTGGAGCAAAGGTGGTCCTAGTGACTTCCTGTGAATCTACTTCAGCCTCTTCATTTGATAGCTGAGGAAACTGAGAAACAAAGAAGTTAAGTGACATGCTAAGTTCACACTAGGTAGTTATTCTCTGGCTCTGAAGCCAATGCTCTTTCCAGTGTGCCACAAGATGAATTAATTGACTGATTAAAAATAATTTAGTAAGCACTTACTATGTGGCAGGCACTGGACTAAGCAATCAAGTTGCAAACTGAAGGAAAACAAGATAGTCTTTGCCCACAGTGAGCTTACATTCTAAGGGAAGAAGAGAGCACATAGACAGGAATGGTTGGAAGAAGGTTGACTGATGGTGCCAGTAGAGAAGTGTTATGGTGGCCTCATCCTAGTTGTGTTAAAGTGAAAGATCTGACCTATCAGAGCTGGGAGAAATGGAAGAAAACTAGAGTATCTGGGGTATGGCTTAGAGTTGTCAGGGGAGAAAATGTTTGAGAAAAATAAATCAGGGCTCATGAAGGTAGGGCACCAGCTACCATCTTACTGGGCTCTCTTCTAGGTTTCACTCCAAGGAGGTCTCAATGATCACCTGATCTTCCATTAGTCTATCAGCATTTAACAGGACACTAGCTAAATTATCTCAAGGTTTTATCCTGGAGGACAGTTCAAGGACCTGCCCGTAAGTTCACTCATTATCATCATGTGTGTGTGTGTGTGTGTGTGTGTGTGTGTGTGTGTGTATTTCATAGATTGTTTATATGGGCAGTATCTCTGACTTACAAGCTGCTACTTCCCCTTAGCCAGCCGTGTTTGTTAATTCATAGACACAGAATTGAAGCTTACGACTGAGGCCATCTATGTTTGGGCAACATTGTTTACTGGGCCCCCTTCCTCATGTGCTGCCAAGTTTAAATAGAAGAAACTGAATGAGGGGGTCTTACCCTGGGCTCTCAGAAAAGAGCTGCCTCGCGTGTATATGTGACCCAGGCACTAAACATGTTGTGTGCTAAATGCATTCAATAAACTCATTTGGTAATCAGCAGAGTCCTCCTAGGACCTGGATTCCCATGCATCTTTGGTTATCCCACATGCCATTAGACTTTCCATAGACCTTATAAGGAGCAGCTGATGTGTTGAAGAGGGAAAGTATCCATCATGGTGGAACCCTCCTCCAGCACCCTCAGTGCATTTTACTTAAGAGGCATTCTATTTCAAAGTACCTGTCAGACAACATTTGCAGAGCATCCATGGTTGGGTGCCAAGCTAGTTACTTAGTCCGCTCTTCTGTGTGTGGGTAAAATGTACCCATACCCCAGAAATGGGAGGTATTATGGTATACTTACAACCAGGAAATCTAATTTCTAGTCCTAATTTTGTCACTATCTAGCTTGATAGGCCTAGCTAAAAAGTCACTTAACTTCTCAGTGACTCAGATTCCCCATATGTACAGCAATAGTGTTGAAGAAGTAACAGGGGTTTTTTGAACAATGGCTCCTTGGTTTGGCACCAGAGAATGTGGGCTCAAATTGCATTTACGCTATTCAGTATCTATGGGGCAAGTCACTTAATTGAGCAAGCAAGCACTTACTAGGTTCCAGACACTGTGCAAAGTAGAGCTACAGGACAAAAATTTAATAGTATTTGCCCTTATGAAGCTTATGTTCTAATAAGGGAGACAATATATGAAAAAGAAATGCAAAGGTTTTGGTTTGTTTATTTGGTTGGTTGGTTAGTTGCTGGTGCAAAAAGCTTTGGGAAGAGCAAGAAAAGCATCTTGTAGAAGGTACGTGAGATATACTTTAAGAAAAGCTAGTAGGGCATTGTTGTTGTTTTTTTTTTTTCTCCTTCATTTTTTAAAATTTTTTTATTTTTTTTTTTGGAGGGGGGAAGGCAGGGCAATTGGGGTTAAGTGACTTGCCCAAGGTCTCACAGCTAGTAAGTGTGTCAAGCGTCTGAGGCCAAATTTGAACTCAGGTCCTCCTGATTCCAGGGTGGGTGCTCTACTCACTGCACCACCTAGCTGCCCCTCTTTTTTTTAATTAAATTTTTTTAATTTTTAGTTTACAAAACTTAGTTCCACATGATTTTGAGTTCCAGATTTTCTTCCACTCCCTTCCCTCCTCCTCCCCCAGGTGGCATGGCCTCTGATTTATCTTCTACATATAACTTCACATTAAACTTATTTACACAATAGTCAAGTTGTAAAGAAGAATTATAACCAATGCAAAGAATCATGAGAAAGAAGAAACAAAACCAAAGAAAACAAAAACAAAAGAGAAAAAAAAGGAGTCCAAATAGTTTGCCTCAGTCTGCATTCAGACTCCATATTTCTTCCTTTGGATGTAGATAGCTCTCTCCATCATGAGTCCTTTGGAGTTGTCTTTGAACCTTGTATTGCTGAGAAGAGTTAAGTCTATCAGGGTTAGTCATCACATAATCAATATATCTGTGGCTCTGTGTAATGTTCTGCTAATTCTGCTCCCCTCATTCAGCATTATACCATGTAGGTTTTTCCAGGTTATTATAAAGTCTGTATCATCCCCATTTCTTATAGCACAGTAGTATTCTATTACATTCATATGACACAACTTGTTCAGCCATTCCCCAATTGATGGGCATCCCCTTGAGTTCCAATTCTTTGCTACTACAAAAAGAGCCGCTATAAATACTTTTGTATATACGGGTCCCTTTCCCACTTGTGTGACCTCTTTGGGATACAGTCCTAGAAGTGATATTGCTGGGTCAAAGGGTAGGAACATTTTTATAGTCCAGAATAGCTGGATCAGTTCACAACTCCACCAGCAATGTAACAATGTTCAAATTTTTCCACATCCTCTCCAGCATTTATCATTTTCCTGTTTTGTCATTTTAGCCAATCTGACAGGAGAGATGTGGTACCTAAGAGTTCTTTTTATTTGTATTTCTCTAATCAGTAGTGATTTAAAGCATTTTTTCATATGCCTATAGATATCTTTAATTTCTTCCTCTGAAAACTGCCCGTCCATATCCTTTGACAATTTCTCAATTGGGGAATGACTTGTATTCCTATAAATTTGGCTCAGTTCCCTGTATATTTTAGAGACAAGGCCTTTATCAGAGATACTAGTTGTAAAGACTTTCTCCCAATTTTCTGCTTCCCTCCTAATCTTTGTTGCATTGGCTTTTTCTATGCAAACACTTTTCAATTTAACATAATCAAAATTATCCATTTTGTAACTCTCTCTATCTCTTGTTTGGTCATGAATTCTTTCCTTTCCCATAAATCTGATAGGTAACCTATTCTTTGCTCTCCTAAATTGCTTATAGTATCAGCCTTTATTCCTAAATCATGAGCCCATTTTGACTTTATTTTGGTATACGGTGTAAGATATTAAGTTTCTGCCCTACCATTTTCCAATTTTCATAGCAGTTTTCATGAAATAGTGAATTCTTAGCCTGAAGCTGGATTCTTTGGGTTTATCAAAGAATAGATTGCTATAGTCATTAACTACTGCATCTTGTGTAGCTAACCTATTCCACTGATCCACACCTGTTTCTTAGACAGTACCAAGTAGTTTTGATGACTGCTGCTTTATAGTATATTTTAATATCTGGTATGGTTAGGCCACCTTCCCTAGCATTTCTTTTCATTAATTCCTTAGATATTCTAGACCTCTTGTTCTTCCAGATGAATTTTGTTATTATTTTATCCAGCTCTGTAAAATAATTTTTTGGTAGTTGGATTGGTATGGTGCTGAATAAATAAATTAATTTTGGTAAAATTGCCATTTTTATTATATTAGCTTGGCCTAACCATAAACAACTGATTTTTTCCATTTATTTAGATCTGACTTTATCTGTGTGAAAAGTGTTTCATAATTATGTTCATATAGGCTGTGGGTTTGTCTTGGCATGTAGACTCCCAAACATTATATAGTATCTACAGTAACTTTAAATGGAATTTCTCTTTCTATCTCTTGCTGTTGGGCTTTGTTAGTGATATATAGGAATGCCAAGGATTATGTAGGTTTATTTTATATCATTCAACTTTTCTAAAGTTGTTTATTATTTCAAGTAGTTTTTTACTTGATTCTCTAAGAAAATCATCACATCATCTGCAAAAAGTAACAATTTAGTTTCTTCTTTGCCTGTTCTAATTCCTTCAATTTCTTTTTCTTTTCTAATTGCTACAGCTAACGTTTCTAGTACCAAATTGAATAGTAATGGTGATAATGGACATCCTTGTTTCACCCCTGATCTTAAGGGGAATGTATCTAGCTTATCCCCATTACAAATAATGCTTGTTGATGGTTTTAGGTAGATGCTATTTATAATTTTAAGGAAGGTTCCATTTATTCCTATGCTTTCTAGTATTTTTAATAGGAATGGGTGTTGTATTTTGTCTAAGGCTTTTTCTGCATCTATTGAGATGATCATATGGTTTCTGCTAGTTTTGTTGTTGATATGGTCAATTGTGCTGATAGTTTTCCTAATATTGAACTAGCCTTGCATTCCTGGAATAAATCCTACCTAGTCATAGTATATTATTCTTATGATAAGTTGCTGCAATCTTTTTGCTAATATTTTATTTAAAATTTTTGCATCAATATTGATTAGGGAAATTGGTCTATAATTTTCTTTCTCTGGTTTGATTCTTCCTGGTTTGGGTATTAGTATGATATTTGTGTCATAAAAAGAATTTTGTAGGACTCCTTCTTCACCTATTTCCCCAAATAGTCTATAAATTATAGGAATTAATTGTTCTTTAAATGTTTGATAGAATTCATCTGTAAAACCATCTGGCTATGGAGATTTTTTCCTAGGGGATTCATTGATAATTTGCTCAATTTCTTTTTCTGAGATGGGGTTATTTAGTTATTTTACTTCCTCTTCTGTTAACCTGGGCAATTTATATTTTGGTAAATATTCATCCATATCCCTAAGGTTGTCAAATTTATGAGCATATAATTCGGCAAAATAATTCTTAATTATTGTTTTAATTTCCTCTTCATTGGAGGTGAATTCACCCTTTTCATTTTTGATACTGGTAATTTGGTTTTCTTCTTTCTTTTTTTTTAATCAAATTGACCAAAGGTTTATCAATTTTATTTTTTTTTCATAAAACCAGCTCTTAGCTTTATTTATGAATTTAATAGTTTTCTTGATTTCAATTTTATTAATCTCTCCTTTGATTTGCATAATTTCTAATTTGGTATTTAATTGGGGATTTTCAATTTGTTCTTTTTCCAGCTTTTTCAGTTGCATGTCCAATTCATTGATCTCCTTACTCTCTATTTTATTCATGTAACCATTTAGAGATACAAAACTTCCCCTAAGAACTGCTTTTGCTACATCCCATAAGTTTTGGTATGTTGTCTCATTATTGTCATTCTCTTGAATGAAGTTATTAATTGCTTCTATGATTTGTTCTTTGGCCCACTCATTCTTTGGAATTACATTATTTACTTTCCAATTAATTTTTAATTTATTTTTCCATGGTTCTTTATTACAAATAATTTTTATTGCATCATGATCTGAAAAGGATGCTTGGACTACTTCTGCCTTTCTGCACTGGATTGTGAGGCTTTTATGCCCTAGTACATGGTCAATTTTTAAGTATGTGCCATATACCGCTGAGAAGAAAGTATATTCCTTTTTATCCCCATTCAGTTTTCTCCAGAGGTCTATCATATCTGCCTTTTCTAAAATTCTGTTTACCTCTTTACCTTCTTTCTTATTTATTTTGAGGTTAGATTTATCAAGTTCAGATAGGGGGAGGTTGAGGTCTCCCAATATTATAGTTTTGCTGTCTATTTCTTCCTGTTACTCCCCAATTTGCATGCTATTCCACTTGGCGCATATATGTTAAATAATGATATTGCTTCATTGTTTATGGTGCCTTTTAGCAGGATATAGTGTCCTTCCTTATCTCTTTTAATTAGATCTATCTTCGCTTTTGCTTTGTCTGAGATTAGAATTGCTACCCCTGCTTTTTTTTTTTTTACTTTACCGGAAGCACAATATATTCTACTACAGCCCTTTACCTTTACCCTGTGTGTATTCCCCTGCTTAAAATGTGTTTCTTGTAAACAACATATTGTAGGATTATGGTTTTTAATCCATTCTGCTATCCACTTCCATCTTATGGGAGAGTTCATCCCGTTCACATTCACAGTTATAATTACTATCTGTGTCTTTTTCTCCATCCTATTTCCTCCCTGTTTATGCTTTTATTTCTCCCTTCTCCCACTCCTCAACAGAGTTTTGCTTTTCATTGCCACCTTCCTCAGTTTATCCTCCCTCTTAATACCCCTCCCTTATCTTACCATTTTCCTCTTGCTACTTCTTCCCTCCCTTCTGACCACCCCCTACCTTTTCTTTCCCTATTTCCCTCCTACTGCCTGTAGGACAAGTTTGATTTCTATACTTATCAGGGTATGTTGTTCCCTTCTTGAACCAAATCTGATGAAAGTAAAGCTCAAATACTGCTCTTCTCCCTCCCTTCTTTCCCTGTACTATAATATGTTTTTGTGACTCTTCATGTGATGTAATTTCCCCTTTCTACTACCTCCTTACTTCTTCTCCCAGAACCATCCCTTTATATCTCTTAATTATATTTTTATCATTATATCTGTTATTTTATGCTAATACCCACAGTCTATGAAAATCCCTTTCAATTGTCATAATAACTATACTATTCTCAAAATTGACACATATATGTAGAAAACATATATAAAATAAAATAATCCTATATAAAGATGTAACTAATTAGCCTCATTGATTAACTAGGGTTTTTCCCCTCATTTACTTTTTTATGTCTTTCTTGACTTTTGTATTTGAAGATCAAATTTTCCATTGAGCTCTGGCTTTTTCATCAGGAAGGTCTGGAATTCCCTCATTTCATTGAATGTTCATCTCCTTGCCTGGAAAATTATGCTCAATTTTGCTGGGTAGTTGATCCTTGGTTGTAGTCCAAGCTCCTTTGCCTTTTGGGATACCATATTCCAATTTCTCCTGTTATTTAATGTAGAAGCTGAAAGATCCTGTGTGATCCTGTCTATAGTTCTGTGATATTGGAATTGTTTCTTCCCGGCTGCTTGAAGCATTTTCTCCTTAACCTGGTACTTCTGGAATTTGGTATAACATTTCTTGGAGTTTTCAATTTGAGATCTCTTTCAGGGAGTGATCAGTGGATTCTTTTGATGACGATTTTGCCCTCTGGTTCTAGGACCTTGGGGCAATTTTACTTAAGTATTTCTTGGAAGATACTATCCAGGATAATTTTTTTATCATTGCTTTCAGATAGACCAATAATTCTTAGATTTTCTCTCTCAGCTCTATTTTCCAGGTCAGTTGTTTTTCCAATCAGATATTTCACATTTTCTTCTATTTTTCCATTCTTTAGGTTTTGTCTGACTGATTCTTGATGTCTCATAGAGTCATTAGCTTCTACTTGCCTAATTCTATTTTTAATATTTTGTTTTCTTCCTTTATCTTCTCTATCTCCTTTTCCATTTGGTTGATTTTATTTTTCAATGAGACATTTTCTCCATTTATATTCTGATTCCCCTTAACCATTTTGCCAATTTTACTTTTTAAAGATTTGTTTTCATCAGTGAATTTTTTTCCATTTTTTCCATTTTTTTCTTTTACTTCCTTAATTTGGTTTTTAAAGTCCTCCTTCAGTTCTTCCAGGAATGCTTTTTGGTCTGGAGACCAGTTCACTTTCCCTTTTGAGGTTTCAGATGTGGGTATAGTGTCCATTCTGTCCTCTTCTGAATTGGTGTTTTGATCTTCCCTGTTTCCATAATAGGAATCACTGTTCTTTGACTTTTTAGTGTATTTTTTCATGTCTTTTTTTCCTTCTGGCTCCTAAAGTGGATCTCTGTTTCTGGGGCTCAGCAGGTTCTGTCCCAAGTTTCTTGTATTGGAATCTGTGGGCCTGCTCACTGGCTTTATGTGCTATGCCCTCTGGTTTCATGAGGTGTGGGGGAGGGGTGGTCTGGCTGCTGGGAGTCTAGTCTCCTCTTCCCCAGTACTGCTCTACAGCATGGGTAGTCTCAGCTGTTGTCTGTGCTTGTGTCTGCCACTTCCCCTGGCTGTGCAAAGCCACATCTGGGGTCCTAGTGTTGATGTTTGTTAGCTTCACCCCCTGGGGCTCAGTTATTCTAGTTATTCTGCTGAGGTGAGGGCTGCTGGAACACCTATCTTCCTGCACTAGTCTCCTCCCACCACCACAGGAAGGGCCCTCTCCCCAACTTCTCTCACTGCTGAAGCCCCATTTCTGGCTCCTCTGTTTCTCCCATGGGAGTATTCTCTGGGTTTATTCAAGGGAGGGATGGGAGCCATTTTACCTGGCTCCCGGAAGTTCAAGAAGGCGAGTTTCAAACCTTTACACTGTGGGTTGGAGGCCACCAGGCTAGCTGCTCCCACAGCCACAGCCTCTGCGCTGGTGTCTCCAGTAGCTCTGACAGACTCCTGCCCTGGACTGTGGCCTGGGGTGCAATCATGGCTGTAGCTAGTACTTCCACCCTGGGCCTGATCCTGCTCTGGCGTTTCACTCTCCCAACACTCTCCCAGACTGGTGTGCTGGCTGGATTCCTCTGCTGTTCCTGGTTGGTTTGGTCTGGTGCCCTTCAGCATGCCCAGTGCTCCTAGCCCTTTCAGTCTACTAGTGGCTTCTAACTCTCTCAAATCTGCTCAGATTCACTTTTTTAGATGTATCTGACAGAATTTGTGAGAAAGCTCCAGTAGTTCCTCCCTTTCGCAGTGCCATCTTGGCTCCGCCCCCGTCCTTCATTTTCTACGAGGACCAATGACGTCACTGGGTGATGTCTCGATTTGCATAAGAATTGGATTTAAGTGAGGTAGAGTTGCATAAAGTCATTTCTTCCAGAGCCATAGAAGTCCAGTGGCAGGACAAAGGTCAGGATGACTAGCAATGGCCTGGGATGAAGTGGATGTCCTTAGCAATTTAAATGTCTGACTGAGCTCTAAGTGCTTCACAGTGCCTGTTTCAGCCGGACTTCATGGACGTTGGAGCAAATTGTTCTTCTCTGCTCATTCTGCCCCAGTGAAGTCTTCACATTCTTGGAGTAGACATCCCCCTCACTCACTCATTGAGGGGTTTGAAGCCCATCAGTTGCCTTCAACCTAGTTTAGCCCATGTGCTGAGATGGTTTTACTAGAGACAGCCACTACATGTGCTGTAGCTTCTCGGAGCCACAGGTGAGAGTTGGGTGGCAAGCAGAAACCAAAGATGGATGAGCATCCCTGAAAGTGATCAACAAGCCATCATACCAGAGGTACTAGTCCTCGTGTACATCCCGGGCAAGGCGACAACATTTACCAAGGCATAGAATTCAGGGGATGAGATGTCCTGTGTAAAGAAGAGCAAGAACACCAGTTTGGCTGAACCAACTCAAAAGATAGGTTACAGTTAGGTTGGGAAAGGCTTTAAATGGCGGCGGAATTTGTGTTTGATGCTCAAGGTAATAGGGAGCCCAGGAAGTTTAACAAACAGGGGAGTGACACATTTAGATCTATAGAATAAGAAAATCAATTTTGCAGCTATGTGGAAGATGATCAGAAAGGGAGAGGCAGGGAGACCAGTTAGGAGGCTATTTCAATCATCTCTCTTCATCTCATTCATCTCACTGAACCTTTGTATCTTCCCCTATAAAATGAAGGAGTTAGGTCAAATAATGTCTTAGATCCCTTCTAACTTTATTCTTCTCTACCTGGATAATCTTTTTGGTTATTCACATCGCTAGCATTCCATGATTCCATTATAATTCAACATGTATTTATTGGATATTTATAAGGTATTGTGCTAGGCATTGTGAGGGGATGCAAAGAAGAATAAAGAAACCTGTGTCTTCTTTGAAGGATTTTGCAGTCAGCCTAGTAGGGAGGATGATGGTACATGCACTTAAAAAAAACAATAACAGAAGGCAGTTAGGAGGCTCAGGAGCTACAGTGCCTAACTTGGTCAGGAAAGTCCAAATTTATATCATGCCTCAGACATTTACACAGTATATGACCATTAGCAAATCACTTGACCTCTCTTGGCTTTAGATTCCTGATCTCTAAAATAATGGGCTTGGTCTTAATGGTCTAACATACCTTCCAGCCCTAAGTCTAAAATCTTGTAAGATAAATGTCATAGAAAAATTGTAAATGAAATGTCTTCTAGCTTGGGAGAAGGCTGATTCTCACCCATTTCAGGATTCTAGGAAGGCTTCTCTACATGACTCATGAGGTTGTAAGGATGAAATGAAATAACTAGATGCTTTAAAATGTACACAAAATGCACATTATTCCCCTATCTGCCCCCCTATTCCCATATCTCCCCCACCACTGGAGATTCAATTCAACACACAGTTATTAACCACTTACTATGTACAGAGCATGGTACTAGGTGACATGAATACAAAGATATAAAGGAAACAGATCCAGCCCTCAAAAAGCTTATATTCTACTGGAAGGATTCTCCTGATATCTATTGAAATTCATCTTGCTTCAATCTCAAGTCTTTTCCTCTGGGTCTATTTCAAGGAAGAAAGACAGTAGGGTAAGATTTAGCCACCAAAGTCCTGTACCTTGTTCTCCTTTCCAGACCACATCCATCAATCAATTAACAGGGAGTCATAAAATGACACCCTGATGCACAATGTTGCAGTGTAGGAGTGAAGGGGGAAACAAAGCTTTTGCTCTCAAGAGACCTACACTCTATTAACGTTAACACCGTTTATATTATTTCATTTCAGTGAGTGGGATAGGTCTTTCATTACCCATTCTATAGAAAAAGAAACTGAATCTCAAAGTATCTATGACTTGCCCACATAATAAAAGTCTTGCCCCCCTGGTCACTTCTCTACTGACTAGGATAAAAAAGCAAAAGAAGGCAAGACCCCTTCTTTTTAAGCATTTGACAGCATTTCTTGGTTGGGCTCCAACCCACTTGGCTTGTGAGCCTGATTCCATCAGGAAAAGTTTTCATTACTATAGTTCCCTTAACAGGATGCACAGTATTTCTAGAGTCCAACCTGCAAAACGTGTTTCCCTTCTTTGGCTGTTGTTCCTTGGGTGTTGCTTTGTGGCTGCATGCGAGAGCATATGGTAGCACTGGATCATGTATCTTCTCAATCCTTTAGACTCAGGCATTGAAGTCACAGATTTTTCAGACTGAGGATGATTCCCTCTCAACAGGGCAACACCTTCTGAAAGTTAAGACATGTTTGGTCTCTCTTGGACACGCATTCTGATGTCTTTCTGAAACTTTTCCTCATGTCATTGTCAGACACTAGCCTCCAGAGTTAAGTTGGCATTAGTTTGAAGTGAGGACCCTGAGTCTTGCTCACTTGGAGGGACTGGTCTCCTTTTTGATGAAATGTCTAGGAGAAATAAACCATATACAAGACCCTTCTTCCCGCTACATAGAAACTTTCATGATTCCCCCCTCAGCTGCTAGTACACTCCCTGTCCAATATTTTTTTTAACTTTATGTTTTACTTCTATATATTTATTGTATACTGGCTGTCTATTCCAATTGAATGCAAACTACTTGAGGGCAGGAGCCATTTCATTTTTGTCTTTGTGTTTGTATACCTAGCACCTAAAATAATGCCTGGCATATAGTTGGTGCATATTAAAAAACTGATGGTTTGAGAGGGAAATGCCTAGTTGGCATTGATTCAGAAATGATTTGCTGATGATGATTTTGGCTAAGTGATGGGCAACCATCCTGATATGTGCCACTAGGCTCAGTCTGGTAGAATAAGACCAGAACTGAGAATCAGAACTCACATGTTTGAGTCCTTGCTTTGCCCATGCACTCACTAAGGTCTCCTTCTCAAACAATATGCCCTCTCCAGATGTCACCCTCCCCACCTACCCCCACCTCCCCAGAGATATCACAATTGTTTCTTCTTCTATCAAAGACTTTTAGAAGGCTCTATTATACCAATGTCAAAGGAAAGTCTCTGAGAAAGTGTGTTTAATGCTTTTTTTTTTATTCAGATCTCATATCCTGGTTCAGTTTGGATTATCTGACCAGCCCGAATATGATCAAAATTATGACTTAACCTTTATAATCAGTTAATACAGAGAAATTGGTGGTTGTTGTTCAGTAATTTCAGTGGTGTCCAACTCTTCATGACCCCATTTGGGGTTTTCTTGGCAAAGATACTGGAATGATTTACCAGCTCCTTCTCCAGCTCATTTTACTGATGAGGAAACTAAGGCAAAAGGTTTAAATGACTTGTCCAGGATAACACGGTTAGTAAGTGTCTTAGGGGTGTATAAGGAATTGAGGCAGGACTAGCACCACTTGTATGAGGTCTTGCTGAGCCCTTTTTCAGGGCTGCTCATCTACCTTGTCTCTTACCTGTGGCTCCAAGAAGCATGCACAACAGCCACACCAAGGTAAACTGTCTTGGTAGACAGACTACACCCAGTTGTGGGTAACTGACCACCCTCAAACCCATCAGTGAGTTAAGGAAACATCTACCTCCAGCATGTGAAGACTTCCCCTGGCAGAATGGGCAGATGAGAACAATTTGTTCCGACAGCCATGAAGGAGGCTGGAGAGCTGTGGAGGGTTTAGAGCTTAGCTAGGCACCAAAAATGTCAACGTTATCCACTGCATTCCAGGCTATCACCAGCCATCTTGACTTTTGTTCTGCCATTGGACTTCTCTGACTCTGGAGGAGAGAGTGAGGCTGATGAATTTGTTCAGCTCTGCCTCAGTTAAATCCAATTCATGAGCATGTTAAGACGTCGCTCAGTGATGTTATTAATACCCTTCAAAATGAAGAATGAACAACAAGTATCTGAGGTCAGATTTGAACTCAGGTCTTCCTGATTCCAGGCCAGACACTCTATCCACTGTGCCACCTAGCTACTCTTATGTACACTGACAGCACAGATCTAAAAGTCATCCTAAGCTAGAGCACTTTGGCTATTCACTGTTGGTGAGTTATCATTTTAATCTGAATAATTTTCTAATTTTTAATGTACATAATTAATTTCAATATTTTAACTTTTATATTATTCCTAACAATAGATAGCATTCATGTGGCACTTTAAGATTTGCCAGATGTTTTATATTTATTATCTCATTTTATTTTCACAATGGGGCAGCTAGGTGGTATAGTGGATAGAGCACTGGACTTGGAATCATGAAGACTCCTCTTCCTGAGTTCAAATCTGGCCTGTGACCCTGGGCAAGTCACTTAACTCTATTTGCCTCGGTTTTCTCATCTGTAAAATGAACTGGGGAAGAAAATGGGAAACCGTTCCAGTATCTTTGCCAAGAAAATCCAAAAATGGAGTCATGGAGAGTCAGACACAACTGAATGATGAAAATTATCACAACAACCCTGAGATGTAGGCATTATTTTATGCCCATTTTACAGATGAAGAAATTGAGGCAGACTAAAACTGATTTTTTTTTCACCAGGGTCTCACCAGCCAGTAAATATCTGAGGCAAAATTGGAACTCAGGTCTTCCCCTGACTCCAGATCCAGCACTCTAATCTATCCACTTTACCATATGGCTCCCTAGATCGAGTACATGCACATACCTCTTTGAACACTATACTAAACTGGCAGCTGCCACATGGTACCTGCTCTCAGAAGAGGTACAGTCTAGCACTATGGCTTCTCATTGAGGAGTGACACTATGAAGCAACAGACAGACCATGAGACTATTTTTTTCCTCCAGGATTCTTCATTGAAATGAAATATGTTGCCAGTGAATGAGAAGCTAGAGTATCCTCTTTAAACATTGATTCTCTTGTGTTATGGTAGATTGGGCACTGGGTTTGGAGTCAGAGAACCTGGATACAAATCCTGCTTCTGCTATTTCCTACCTGTGTGACCTTAGATGCTGTAGCAACAATTCGGCTAGCAGCTGCCATGGGAGTGAAAGACCAACACAAGCCCAACAACAAGAACACTGCCGGCACAGGTTCTTTTGATCTGCTTTACTAAGGAAAGTAACGTTAGGGGGTTAACAATCTTATTTCAATCCAACATACAAATATCATTCACTTAGTTCAGGAGAAAAAGCCAGCACCCTGAACTTCAGAGCAAATACAAACAAATTACAAACATACATTATAAATAGATCAAATACAATTCATAGTTACCAAGAAACCATCAACATCTGGGTTGATGAGCTGGGACGCTCTTAGAGCAGCTGCCCAGAGTCCCACGCCAATGTTCCTCTAGGAGTGAGAGCCTCAAGGGAGAACGCCAGCCTCTGGGTTTATATATCTTGTTCAGGGTCAAAAGTGAGTCATACATGTGACTCACCCACATGACCTAAAAGTGTCACAAAAATGCGACTTAAACCCATGTGGTCTAAAAGCTTCTGCTATCATAAACACGTCACTAAAACCCATGTAAACTAGGCTTTCCCTTGAGGCAAGGAGGTCATGGAGGACTCCTAATTTAATCAAGGAAGCAAAGGCCAAACTCTTCAAGGGCACTTGATTGAATAAGTGCTAAAAGCCCTCCTTAATTACCAATACAGATACACATAAATGAGGAGGCTGGACTAGAAGGCACCTAAGGTCCCTTCTGGCTTGGAATCTGATGTCCAGTTTCCTCAGCAACCTCCAGAATACCTACCAACCTTACCTGAATAGAATTCCCCTTGAACTCAATGGCAGAATGACGTTATCTTGGTTCATAGTAGAGATCGTGGGCTTGCTTAGTAGGGCTTGGGGGCCCAGCCCTAAATAAATACTACAGTATAATTACAGAGTGATTACTCTGGGCTAATTAACAAGATCCAATTTGATTTACAACAGTCTCTTTTCTCTGTTGGTGTGCAGGTGAGGGGCTGTTTCACCTGAGAAACCATAGCTTGATTATTAAAAAAAAAAAGGCAAAGACACACTGTGGAGGTGTAGAGGTGTTAATTCAACCCCAATTATCTACATATAAACCATGGGTGAATACATACATGCGGAGAATTTATTGCATGATACCCACAATTCCATTAGGGAAAATGTCAGCAGCACAGAGAGATTGTAGTGCATTGAGGACAATGTATAATAAAGACTTTTTTCTATAATAAAAAAATCAATGTATAATAAAGACTACATACATACAGAGAATGCTTTTGCAAGCCTATTCTCAAAGCCCAAGGGGGTGTTGAAGAAATCAGTTACCATGAAAAGGGCAGGGGGCAGCCTAAAGGGCAAAAGCTTGTGGGGGTGGGTCTAAAGGAGGCTACTGCCTCTGTCTCCTGTGAGTCACTATCAATCATGAATGCCAGTGTCTGTGAGAGAGCACATGAGGGGTTTGGCCAGGGAGTTTACTGAGGTGTGGCTGTGTGCTTGGAAGACAATGAAGCTTCTACTTTCCCAGCCCTCATGAGCCCAGACGTAAGAGAAAAGAACACATCAGGTCCAAAAGGCACTGGGACAACAAGTAAGGAGGGAGAGGCAGGGAGATGATTTCCTAGCCCCTCTACCCTATCATTGCAATGCAGTGTAATTTAATTCAATAGGCATCTATTAAGCACCAACTATGTGCTGGGTGCTGAGACTGAATTCACTAGGCACCTGCAAAGGGCCAACTTTGTGTCAGACACTGCGCTAGGTGCTAAGTACACAAAGATAAATACAAAATGGTTCCTGTTTCAAGAAGCTTACATTCTACTAGAAATAATGAGATTCTTATGGCTCCCCTGTCACTCACCTCACCACCCCAACCCACCAACCATGCCTTATGTGTACCTGTCCTGGCCAGATGGAGAAAGTAAACGTTTTCTAAATATTCAGTTTTTTTCCCAGTGTTTAGGTTTTCTAGTTTATCCATATTCTCTGCCTGTTCATCTGTATCAATATGCTTTCCATTATACACTTTTCCATCATAGACCTAGAAATGGAAGGGACCCAGGTGGCTTATCCAAAGGATAAGGAAAGGAAAGATAAGGGAAACGAGGCCTAAAGTGTTGGATGAAGTTACCTGCCCAAGGTCATGCAGGTCATAAATGGCAGAAGTGACATTTGCATCTGAATCCTCTGATTCCTGAGCCAGTATCTTTTGACTTTACCATCATGTCTGTCTTGAGCACCAGCAGATTTTTAAATAATGAGGGTGAAAACAGTGGTGATTCTGTAAAAGCTGCCACAACCTGGTCTTTTGGAGAGAACCCACTAAAGGATATCCTTGGCTTATTCAGCTGAAGGAGTGAGTTGGAAGTGAGATGAAAAGTACCCAGACCTTCCAGCAATTAGATGAATACATCTTATGGAGGAAAAACAGAAGAAGGAAAAAGGAAACATCAATTTCAGCATCCCTAAAATATCTAGTTGGGAAGTCAGTCATTGCCACTGCCATGAGAAAGGCTTCATTTTCATCATCAAGGAACAAGTGAGGTAGCCTCTGCTTTGCAAGTGTCTATTTCTAGGTCCACTGGAGTTATCCCCGACTCCAGCCTGATTGAGTCTGCGTGTTGGAAGCTGACACTGTGACCTGGCACATTTCCCATTTGTGCACATGGTCATTGGTGAGAGAAAGAGGAGGCAGTGACTTGAATCGGATGACCTTTTCCGATATCTTCTAGTCAGAAAAGGCCACCATGTCATCATTGTCTTTCTCACTATCCCCAAGAGACATGGCAATTAGCAGCAATCAGTTGGTTGCACTGGATATATGTGTGTGTATGTGTGTAAATATGTGTATGTATATATACACACATATATATGTATGCATGTATGTGTATATGTATACATGTATGTATACCAGGTTTGTATGTGTGTATGTATACATGCATATATTACTTGCTGAGTAAGCTTACTTCAAGAATCAGCTCAATTGCCATCTGCCACAGAAGATTTTTTTCCTCTGAAATTATCTTCCATCTACTGTGTATATGTATATGTATGCATGTATATGCATAGTGTGTATGTATAAATACACACATTTCTATGGATGGATGAATGGATGGATGGGTGGATGGATGGATAGATGATAGATGATCTATAAATAGATAAAGAGGAATAGATTAAAAGGAAGAGTAACATGTAAATATATGTACCAGATGAAAAATCCACTCCTTATCTCCTTCTCAACCTGTCCTTCAATCAACTCCCCTGCTAAGAATTTCCACAAAATGGAAATGGAATAGTCACTAAGTCTAAAAGCTTAATTAGAAATAGACATCACATTTGTAGAATGGTAAAATGATAGATCAGGAGGCTCTCTGCCTGAAGAGACTGATAAGGAATTAATTATATGTGCCCAGTGGCTATAAATGAAACCAGACCAGAAAATGAAATGAGCACAATTTTTTTTTTTACTGCGGGGAGGAGAAGAGGGTGACATGGTATCACCCTGCTTCACATTGATTGCCATGATTTCCACAGAATCAAAAACATGTAAGCCTTGCTTGGTAAACCCAGTTGCATGCCTAAGACATTTTGAACAGTCTGTTCCTAATTCACTCACACTTAACGCATCACAAATACTGTTTTTCTCAGAAGTGCTTGGTGCTGTAAAGCTTCTTCCATGAGCCATTTTTGTTTGACTGGGCTTATTAAAAAAAGACACCCTTCCCCCTCCTTCTTTTTTTTTCTTTTCTTGGAAGAAGTTGAACTTCTTCCAAGAGTAAATGAAACTCTGACTCCAAGTTTGGTTTAAAATTGACAAGCTGATAAATTGGATGTGGGGCTTAGACGGTGAAGTGGGAGGGGAGTGGGAGAGGTGGAGAAGAGAGTCAGGAGACTTTCTTTTGGGGGCAAGTTCAAACTTTGGATCCAAAGCTATTAAAATGTCTGATCTGTGCTGAGTCACAGAGACAGTGTAACCCAGGAAGGAGGGGGAAGGCATTGGCCACCTGCCAACTGCATGTGCTCCCCAGGTTGATAAATGAGCCTCCTGTGGAATTACAACAAGATTATAATTTCACCAGCATTTTAAATATAAAATTAGAAGCCACGTGCATGGCATTGAGGGGGCCATAGGCGAGATCCTTGTATGTACATCTGACAGATAGCTAATTTTTTTTTCTCTCAGCTTTGGAGACTGCCTTTCTTTGGGTTCTAGTCCATTAGGCCCACAGATCCTCCTCCAGATGTTTTAGAAATAACCATTCAACAAAAGTAAATAAAAAGATGACTAATGGTACAGGTGATCAATAAATATGTTTCCTGATCAGTTGATTCTTTTTATTTTACAATATGGGAACTAGTTGAGAGAAAAAGTTCTAGTCAGACATGCCCATGGATTTTATCCCACTGTAACTTGAAAATATCTTCACATGGTTTTACTAAAAGCACATGTTCCCATTAGAAGTCAACGCATGCATTTAATTCAATAGCTGTTGGTTTAAACGGTCTTCAATCCTACAAACGTACTTCCCTGCCACTCTGCCATCAGAAGAACTATAGCTCAGAAATTGTGCCTGAACAACACCAAAATATCTGCTTAATTATATCAATCTAATTAAATAAACGATATATCTGGTCAATTCAAATAATCAACCAAATCAAGGAAATAACTATTTATCCAACAGTTAGTTACTGAGCATCAGTTAAGCACACAGTACTAGCTATAGGAATACTTACTATATAAGTATGGGGGTGGGGCAGCTAGGTGGCACAGTAGATAGAGCTCGGCCTCATCTTTCTGAGTTCAAATTCATCTTCAGACACTTACAAGCTGTGTGGCCCTGTGCAAGTCACTTAATCCTGTTTGCCTCAGTTTCCTCATCTGTAAAATGAGCTGGAGAAGAAAATAGTGAGCCACTCCAGTATCCGTCCTGGGAAAACCCCAAATGGGGTCATGAAGGGTCAAACATCACTGAAATGACTGAAGTATATTGGGGTCCTATATTATAGAATATGTTATCATATATATCTTTTGCAAGATACATATGATATAATTTCTCTATCTACTACATATATGCATTTCTGTGTATATAAATATACATATACGGGTAAGTATGCATGTATATGTGTGCATGTATATGTTTTATATGTGTCTATATACATACACACATATACATACATAATACATACATGCATATATATATATACACACACTCACATGCAGTACGATGGTAGATTTGGAGTTGTAAGGAATCTTAGAAGTCACCTGGTCCAATTCTTGGCCCAATGAATAAGATCTCCTACAACATCTCTGATAAATGGCTATGGTTTCAAGGAGTTTACATACTAATAGGGTGGATCAGATACATATATAAATCATTTTACTAAATCTTGGGTGATAAGAAAGATGCAAAGTGTTGTGAATGTATGGTAGAGAGAAAAATAGCATCTAGTTGAAGAGATCAGGAAAGCTTGCATGAATAAAATGGCATTTGAAATGGGCCTTGAAAGATAATTTCTGCCGGCAAAGATGCATTGGAGGGAGGGGGAGGAGACATTCAAGACAGAAGGAATAAGATGAGCAAAGAAGGAAAAGGGAGAAAATATAGAGCTTTGGGGAGTATGGGGCAGCGAGTCATCTAATTTAGCTGGCATATAGGGTAGAGGTATTAAATTCAATCCATTTAATGTTGTACCATTTAACATCGTGCCAAGCTCTGAAGAAAACACAAAGATATATGACATAGTTCCTGCATTTGAAGAGTTTATGATGCAGTAAGAGAGATAAGACATATACACAAATAGCTATATTATATAGCAGACCATGATAAATACAGAGTAAGTACAAAGTGAGAGCTCAACAGATCAGTTATCCAAGTGGAACTTGAAGATGTCATGGCTAGAAAGTTCACCTGAAAACTATCTGGGTGTTTCATTTGTTTGTTTTGTCTTGTTCTGTGGATTGCCACCTCAATATGAGTCAACAGGGTCATATTGAAGCCAAGAAAAGCAAACGCAGTACTAGGCTATATTATATATTACAAGTGGCATATGGATTCAGGACAATGAAAGTGAGAATCCCTCTGTACTTTCCCCCACTGCTCAGGCTAAGTATCATGGTCATTTTAGGAAGGACATTGATCAGGCAGAGGGTATCCAGAGGGCAGTCAAGATAGTCAAGGGTCCTAAATCATGCCATGTGGTGATCATTGGAAGGAAATAACAAAGAAGACTTGAAGGGCATGGGGACTTAAGAACAATAGCTACATTGGTGAGTATTTGAAGGGCTGTCTTGTGGAAGGAAGGTTAGGCTTGTTCTTTTAGGTCGCAGAAGGCAGGAAGAAGAACAATAGGTGGAAGTGACAAGGCTATTTCAAGGATTCTTCATCAGGTATGGGATGGACTAAACAACCTTGGAGGTCCATTTTAACTCGAGTTAATCAGCTATTCTGCATTCGACTTATGCCAGCGGGGAATAGTGAAGGCTTCATAGATTAGGTAGCCTCAGAGGAAGTCCTAGAAAGATAGGAATGCGTTCAGAAGTTGGAAATGGGAAGAAGTCCATTTCAAGTACATGAGATTAGAAAGCATGGGACATGCTCACACAACAACAATTGGTCTTCAGTTGTTGTTTCAGTTGTGCCCAACTCTTCGTGACTTCATTTGGGGTGTTCTTGGCAAAGATGCTGGAGTGATTTGCCATTTCCTTCTCCAGTTCATTTTATAGATGAGGAAACTGAGGCAAGCAAGGTAAAGTGACTTGTCCAAGGTCACACAATTCAGAAGTGTCTGAGGCCAGATTTGAACTCATGAAGATGAGTCTTCCTGACTTCAGACCCAGCAATCTATGCCACCTAGCTGCCCCTATAACTAGTCTACTTTGGAAAAAAGCATAAAGTACGTTGCAAGGAACAGTGTGATATAAACCTGAAAAAGTTGATTGGAGCCAAAAACTTGTGCATGGCCCTGAATGGCAGGCTATGGAATTTGGACTCTATTTGGTAGTATTTGGGCATTGGTTATCATAGTGCTGGACTCTGGTCACATATGTACTTTAGAGAGAATAATGTGGAATCTCCATGTCAGTTAGATTGAAATGGAAGGGATGCAGATAAAGAGAGTTATTAGAAAGCTACTGTAATAATCAAGGTGGTTAGTAATGAAAGTCTGAACTAGGATGGTGATAGAAAGAAGGGAATAGAAATAAAGACATGGATATGAAGGATCCCAAAAGCAGACACAATAAAACATATATATATATTTGCGCTCAGTGATGAAAGATGACCCTCCCTGTGTTTTCAAGCCTGGACAGCTGAGAGAATGATGATACTATTTTTTCTTTCACCAGATAAGAAAATTGAGGAAGAACAGCTTTGGGGAGTTTAAATTCAAATTCAGAAATGTTGAGTTCGAGGAATGTTGGCAAGATATTCAAGTTTATATATCTAATAGGGAGTTGGAAATTTGGGGCTAAAGCTTTGGGGAAAGATCCAAGCCAAAGATACAGATCTGGGAGTCATCTACATAGACGTGAAGTGGCCATAGCTGGAGACTGGAGAGCAGATAAGATCAATAAGGGAGTAGAATATGGAGGGCATGGGGAGGACAGAGCCTTTGGGTAGACATAAAAACAGGAGGTGGAAAGACAAAAAAGAGTCAACAAAGGAAACTGTAAAAAGAATGAAAAGGTGGACAAATGGAGAAACAAAATAGCTTAGAAGTTAAGGGAAAAGAGACCATGGAGAAGAAAGAGGTAGTTAAAACTACCAAAATTTTCAGGAATATTGAAGAACTGAGAAAGCAATAACTAACATTTATGGAATGTTTAATATGCACCAGGCACTGTGCTAAGAGCTTTACAATTATTATTTCTTTTGATCCTCATAGCAACCCGGAATTATTATTATTATTCTATCATTGTCCTCATTTTACAGATGAGGAAACTGAGGTAAACAGGGGTTGTATGACTTACCCAGGGTCACATAGCCAGTAAGTGTCTGAGGCCAGATTTAAACTCATGAAGATGAGTCTTCCTGACTCCAGGTCCAGTGCTCTATCCACTGCACCAGCTAGCCATTGGCCTTGACAATTAGGCAGCTCTTGGTAATCTTTTGGAGAGTAATTTCAGTAGGATGCCAGTATAGAGGCAAATTTCAAGGGTTCAAGGACACAGTGGATACTGATGTGGAGACAGCCAGCATAGACTACTCTTTCAAGAAGTTTGTCAGTAAAGAGAAGGGAAGAGACAAAACAGTATTAGTTTTGTGGCCATTTCTTTGTTTAAGGGTAGCCTTTGTTTGTCTTGGCCATCTTTTCTTCTCCCTCAACATTTTAGTCTTTGAAAAGTTCATCTACTCTCATGATTTCAGGAATTTGAGGAAACTTCCAAATATCTGTCATCCTGACTCCAGTCCTGCATTTCTAATGGCCTTTTGGTCATGATATAGCAAGAGAGGATCACCAGAAATAAGATCCAGTAACCGAGCTAGTAGCCATGGAAGATGTCATAACTATAATACTCTTTTTCTGGATTAGACATTGTTTGTAGAATGAATAGCAACTCCACAGCCACAGAGTAGGAGGGCTCCAGCATGAGAGCACCAGGTCTTTTCATGTTATACTCATACAATAGTGATCATTTGGCTTAAATGTCCTTTAATCCAATCAATCAATCTATCCATAAAGAGGCATTTATGTGCCAGCCACTGTGCTAAGCATTGGGAATACAGAGAAAGGTAAAATGATTCCTTGCCCTTAAGAAGCTTATGTTTCCTACCAGGCTGGAGTAAAGGCAGGTGAAGCACCAGGTACAAGTCTTCTTTGGGAGATGGGAGGTGGTGGTATCTTGGGCTCACAGTATACTTAGTGGTCTTCCTTCCTAGGCTGCAGGAAGCCTGCATTGGGACCAGAGATGTGATTATTGTGGGCTTTGGGATGCTGGGGGAAGGAATGGGTTCCACCTTGGTACCAGAGTAGCCACAGTCACCTTTAAAGTCAATCATGGGATGAGGTGACAGTGTTAAGGTCTACATCTGATCTTGTTGAAAGACCCAATGTCAATATGATGGAAGATAGACTTGTAGGTCCTTTTGGTCAGGAGCACAGGAGATATACTCTGCTCTTCTATACTTGTTCCTTTGGAGGAAAGGATATTTCTTAGATGATTGAGCTACAACCTGGGGCTCCAGGAGCTTCTCCCAAGGAGTCAGAGTCTAGGCTTGACTGAAGACTGACTGAAATGGGGGTGGTGTGGGCCCACATGGCCATATTTCCTCCATCTTCAATCATTACAAGAATTGTAACTCAAGAGGGGTGGAGCCATGATGACAGCCAGAAAGCAGCAACTTGCTTAAGCTCCACCCCCAGGTCCCTGCAAACACCTATAAAAATGGTTCTGAACAAATTCTGGAGCTGCAGAACCCACGAAATAGCAAAAGGAAGAAGGGCTCCAGCCCAGGACAGCCTGGATAGTCACTGGGAAGGGTCTATCACATGGAGCCAGCAGCAGAGTGGAGCAGAGCCCAGTGTGGGCCACGCCAGGACCAACCAGACCAGGAGCCAGGCAGAACAGGTGAAGCGCCCTGAATCAGTG